>NW_021635490.1:0-274178 GCF_004799145.2 Neltuma alba
TGGTGACTCAGCATGCTGACTCATAGGTGCCATGATTGCATTTGGTGACTCACATGCTGATTTAAGCGCCGTTATGATAGTGTTTAGATATTTTGTTTCCTCCTTTTCCCAGAAATATCATTAAATAATACTTAATCAGCGTTACCTTCTCTGAATTCTTTCTATCAGCTCGTAACTCCGTTAATCTGTCTCTGGTTTCATTCTTTTCCCTTTCATCACGGGAAATTCCTCTAATTTTTCTCAAGTCAAAAGTCAAACTCTAGACAGCTATTTTGACTTTCCCCGGGTAGGGTATAAATAGGCTTTAAATTTAATTAAAGCTAACCTTGTTAGTTTCTAGGGACGGAATTAATTTTACAATCTCTGTAAATTCCTCAACTACTGTTCTCCAGTTTTTCCTGGTTATTTGAAGCCGTCTCATAGTTTAAATAATTCAATTTCAGTTACTATCTCAAATTGTCCAAAACCTTAGAATGACTTCAAGGCATTTCCATCATTTCTAGCCTTATATCAGCTCTAGGATCCTATTCTCATTTTTCTGGAATTTTTCTAAGTCATTTGGGCCCTTTTTGCTAACTCTGAGCACTGGCTTGGACCAGAACTTTTATTATTTACAATTAGGTCCCTACTTGGCCTAGGAATCCTTTCTTTGCAATTTGGTCCCTCCTTAGGCCTAATCTTCGAAACCATCTCTTGCAAGTTTCTAGCATAACCTCTGGCCCTTAGTTGTTTCCAGTTCATCATTCTTTAGTCTCCGAACACTATTGTTTTACATATTTGCCCTTGGAAAATCTCTTTTTCCTTCCAAGGAATCTCCGGGACTTTCGTTGCATTGGACTTAGCAATCATCCTTTCTTTGTGCTATTACTTGTATCTATGAGCCAAAATTTGGGATGTTACAGGATGAATCTATTTCTTCCTTTCATCATCTCTTTATTCCTCTCTTTCTACTTGTTTGTGTGATGGTGACGTGACATACCTTGACTGTACTGTAGTTAATTGCATGCTTTCCTTCCCACATATATTCTTTATATTATCTACTGATTCATATTTAAATTGTAACTCTCTGATTATGAGTGATGACCCCTTTGGGGAAAGGCTTTCTGTTGATGTTTCAGGTTGCCCTAGCATTGTGAAGCTAATGCTGCAGTGGAGAGTGATGGAACTTAATGCTTAATTGGAGACAATGGAGATAGTCTACTTTCAGTTATCCCACCTGCTCATGTGATGTAGAGGCAACTTGAACTTAAGGATTACTTTAAATGTCACATCTCAATTTTTAGGCCTAGAATCCCTAGAAATAGCCTAAAGAAGGTGGGTTACTAAGCCCCTTTTTAGCAGAAGTCCCAAAGATGAGAAAAGAAATCAAGGCAGTTTCAGGGACTAAACTGCAAAGTAAAAGCTTTTAGGAGCTGAGGTGTAGTCAAAGTTAGAGGCTTCAATAAAGTCTCAAGGGCCCAAAAAGAGAACAAAACTAGAAACAGGCTAAGGGGTAAGTTAGAAACCACAAAGAGATGATTGTATGAAGTTAAGTCCAAGTAGGGACTAAATTGTAATTTAAAAAGTTATGGCCAACAGGGGCTAAAATGGAAGAGTATATAGAGAATTCCAAGAAAATCCTAGAAAATAGGAAATAATATTCTATGACTCTTTTGTGAAGAGAAATGATGAAAATACCCCTAAGACAGCTTAAATGGAATTTATAAGGTTATGGTCGGTAAAAAGTACACTATTTAATGTACTTATTTAAAATAGCAAGAGACTTCAAAAACGTACACAAAAATGAAGTTAAATGGTTGAAAGATTGTACTAATTTATAAAATTAGTCCCACAACCAAAAAGCCAGTAAAATGGCTTTAATAAATTAAAAAGCCATTTATGCCGATAAAAGGGTATTTTAGTAAATGAATTTTATGCAAGGCTTAAAGGAAGTGCTATGGCCTGAGAAAATTTATAGATATTCTCTAAAATAAAAGGAAATTTATGGAGTAAATAGGAGAACTTTCTGAGCTCTAGAAGGCTGTCAAGAAAGCCAGAGAAACATGAGCCAAGTAAATTTGGAGGAAACTTAAGGATTAAGTTTTGATCCAATTGTTCTATTGCTTGCACTACTGAGGTTTCTTAGACTATAGGACTAAGTAAAGTCACCTCTACTCAGTTGGTCACCTAACTGATAATTCCCCAAAAATGTTCTAAGAACCAATACCATTCTCTTAGGCCTTGCTTCAATTCCCCAGGTCACCTATTTGTCTCTTAGGTGCCTAAGCCAATTTGTTTTGAGAGTTCTCTTATTCCTCCAGCTACTCTTACCATCTCTTACTATTTTAAAATGGTACAGAGAGAGGACTTATGCAACTTCTATTTCCTCTACTTTACTTTTCAGTATGAGCATACTCTAACATGCATAATGCCAGGCATTTCAATGTAAGGAGTGCAAGCTCTTAATCGAAGCTTGATGGAACGATATCTTGTGAACATAATAGAGGCATTCATTTTGAAACCCTTGTTACCCAAAAACAAGCCCAAACACTTTACTATTGCCAACCCCTTTGGACCATCACTTCGAGTACATGCATACAAATAAAATGTAAATATTTTATTTTATTTTAGCTTTGGTTTCTTGTTAAAAAAAAAAAGAAAAAAAAAGAAGAATAAACAGATGTTTAAGAAAAGCCGAGGAAAGAAATAAAATAAATAGTGATAAAAAAAAAGGGGGAGTTGGTATCTTAAAAAACTTTAACTCCTTTCTTCAGAGATCTTTATGTTTGTTTCATGGATAGAATAATTGTAATGCTTTGTACTCAATCCTTCTTTCTCTTTCATCCCATCCGTTTCACTTGACCTCTACTAACCATTATAAACCCTAAAAGTCCTCTTGATTTGCAATTTGCAATTCTTGTGGTAAGGAGGTAGAATTATCACAAGTTTATGGTAGAGATTGGACTAAGCAGATTTAGAGTGAAATAATCCAAAGACAAGTGAGTTTAGAGCTAGAAACACACCCTTGAGGTAAATCTCTTTTGCTCAATCTTTTGGATTAAATACTTTATAATGTGTACTTTCTTAGCGTATCTTTGTTTTATTGTTGTCAATCTCCGTGGGGATTTCTTACTAATTTTCTACTCCTATCTTTAAACATGTTAGTATTTCTCATTGCACTTCTACCTTTTTGAATTATTTTTGTGGTCCAGGAGTACAAAGGTTTAAGTGTACGGGAATTTGATTAAGCTCAAATAGTTTATATTATTTGATGACATTTTCTAGGTTTTTCTTATACTTTTTGGCTCATTTTGATAGTTGTGGTTATTTGAGTTTGAGAGCCCTTGTTTTGAAGTTAGTGGTATTTGAGGGTAAAACTATCATATTTATTCATTAATTGCCGTTAGTTGATTTTTGAGATGATTGATTCCTCAAACCATTACTTTTCATTTTAGGACACTCAAGAAGTAGAGCCAAGAGTGAAGATCAAGGGCATGCAACACACAAAAGGCAACATTAACGTCTCTGCCAGGTTTCGCAATGGCCAACTCATGCCTTCATCGTGACGAAATCCCAAACTTCAACTAGAAGACTTCTCAGCCATGGCTCCTCACGGCAAAACCATTCCTTCGCTGCGGCAAACTCTTCGAATTAGTAACCCAGACCCGAACTATTTTCAGAAATTTTACCTACCCACTCACACAAACCAACCCAGTACACTTCATTACCCGTTTAGAAACCCTATTTCGAGAGAAGTGACATCACACACTCCACATACAGCCTGTAACATCTTGATTTTTGGGCCTAGAAGTATCAGAAATAGCCTGAATGGGATAGGCTACCAGACCCCTTTTTAGTAGAGGTCCTAAAGATGAGAAAGGAAGTTAAAGCAGTTTTAGGGACTAAACTGCAAAGTGAAGGTTTTAAGGGGGTAAAGGGTAATCAAAGTTAGAGGTTCCAGAAAAGTCTCAAAGGCCCAGAAAGAGAAAAGAGGCTAGATACAGACCAAAGGTTAAGTTAGAAGCCTCAAAGAGATGGTTTTATGAGGTTGAGCCTAAGCAGAGGTAAAACCGTAAATTCATAAAGTTACAGCCATCTGGCATAAAAATGGAAAGTACTTAGAAAATTCTAAGAAAATCTCAGAAAATGGGAAATAATATTCTAAGGCTCTTTTGTGAAGAGAGATGACGAAAATAGCCCTGAGATAACTTAAAAGGAACTTAAAAGGAATTTATAAGTTTATGGCTCAGTTTGAGATGTAGAGGTAGATTTAATTGTTTGAGTCATAAGGAAACCTCAGAAAATTATGGTAAAATGGGGATGTATGATCTAAGAGACTTTAGAAAATTATAAAATTAGTCTCATCCCCAGAAGACCAGCAAAACGGCTTTAAGAATACTTAAAATCTAGTTATGCCGAAAAATGGCATTTTAAAGAATGATTTTTAAGTGGGGCTACAGGTTGAGTTATGACCTGAGAAAATTCACTGATTTTCTCTAGAATATAAGGAATTTTATGATATTTTTGGATGAATTTTTGGAGCTCTGGATTGAATAAAATGCTCCAGTCAAATATTAAATAATTTTATCCCCTAAATAGGAGACAAAACCAAAGAAAATATCTAAGAGCTATCATGACGATGCTGAGTCAGCATGCTGAGTCATCAAGCGTAATCATGACACCGACGAGTCATCATGCTGAGTCACCAAGCGTAATCATGACACCTACGAGTCATCATGCTGAGTCAGTAGAAGATATTTATGGACAGCATAAAAATCAGAATGCAGTATGGGAATATTTTAGACAATCCTTTGTCGACCCGTTATAGTGAAATCTCTACTGCGTGACTCAGTAAGGTCAAGTAGCCTGTCAGCAAAGCTAATTATTTTCATCTATACTTCTCTAAGATGGCGCCATATGTGTACCTTTTATTGGCCAGAATTTTAAGAAGAAGTTGTCCCGGTGATAGAGGGTAAGTTAGGACCCGAAAAATATCCGATACGGTGCAAGATTGGCTTGATAAGTGGAGAAATAATTAAGGAAATATTTTTACACGAATTTTCCATTTATTTCCTCCCTATTTTAATGCCAAGTTGATGAATGGGCATGAAAGGAATTCTTCAAGTTGTTAGAAGAATCTAGAGTAATCAAGAAGAGTATAGAAGAATCTAGAGGGAACTAGAAATCTCTAGACACATCTACAAGCTTCTTGAAGTCATGACTCACCAAGACACTTGTCATCTTCTTAGGCTATGTTGCTTAAGATGTGTACACGTGGAAAGGGTGGTTGAATGGAGGGCTAGGATCAAGTCTTATGCAAGAAGGGCATATATGGAATTATGGAAAGTATGGAGCCTATAAATACCCCCATCCATAGTTCATTTTTGTGCAAGCCCATTTTAAGAGGGTAAACTCTTGTAAAATCAAATCTAGAGAGAGAAAGAGCCATTTTTAGTGAGAGAAAGTCCACCTAAGTTCAAGCTTCAAGATTAAGGTATGTGATGGTTATAGCACCTGATTTTATGCCTATTTCAAATTAGTTACTGTTCATATCTAATTCTAAAATTTTGCATGCTTAAAGTACACTCTGTGAGATTTAAACCCATAGGTAGAACACTTTATTTGGATATGTGTACGATTTATGGTGATTTTTCAAAGTTAGGGTTTGAAATCTGGAAACAGTGTTGAACTTTTGGAAGAGTTTCAAGTTTCGTACAATTTAGATACTTTTTGGCATAGAATTAGTTCCTGAAACTATTTTTCCTTTAAATCTAACTTAAGGAGCTTTCAGTGAGACTTGGAACCACTTAATTTTGATTTTTCTAGAATTAATTATGAATTTTCAAAGTTGAGCAAAAATTCTGGAGATTCTGCGTGAACAGTACCCGCGAAGCAAATTTTCTAGATTTGATATTCTTGAATCTAAGGCCATCTAAAGTAGTCCTAATTGACAAGAAATGGATCATAAGGATGGGAATTGATGAGATTTATGTTAGAAAAGCTAGAAAGAAAACCCTAAGACTAAGAGAAAGGACTGAGGTTCAAGAGAGATAGTCTTGAACTTTATGTAGTCTAGTGGTCCTAATGGATTGTATGATCATTATGGTTATGTTTAGGACCTTTGAAACATCCAAGAGGATGTTTGATGATGTTGACCGAAAGCCCTTGTGGTTGGGAAGTCAAGGGAATCAAAAGAAAAGCAAGAGGAAAGCTTGAGGTGCAAGGTAGTGAACTTACCCTTTATGTGCTTGATGTGGTATGATCATGTGTTGGTTTGTATTTTTTGTTTGAATGATGTTGTGACATGATGATTGTTGCTGGAAATGCTATTTTTAATATGTTTCCCATGGCCATGCATTTTTATACCAAGCATAAAGCATGATGGCATGTCACTAGTTAATTTAAGTTTATGAAAAACTACATACCATACACTAGCATCCATCTTGTGCATGTATGTGGTAATGTTTGCTACTGAGATTCCCCTGAATCTCACCCCTTCATAACCAACCATTTAGGTCAATCAATGATGGGCAATAATGGCATGAGAAGCAAGAAGAAGTAAGCGGAGAATTATTCTTGTTAATGGATGAGACTGTTGATGAATGTATAATTCTCCTATTTTGTAAACTATGTTATAGATGCCAATGATGCCATGTATTTAATTATAATGTTTATGGCATGAATAGAAATGTATGAGAATGAATGAGAAAGAGTAATCCCAAGTTATGTATGTCAAAGAAATAAAAAGAATTAAAGTAAAGAGATGTTAAGGGATAAAACGTAGGTCCTAGAGTAGTGAGTTTGTAGCTCCAGTTTGACCTAGCAAATGAATGAGTTTAGCCACAAGATTTGGCATACTTATAGTACACATCCCAATATTTAAAATGAGAGGTAGATCACCTCAATTGGACATGTACATAAGGAGATACGAATTTTCAAAGTTGAGGCACAGAATCTCAAAGTTCCAGATTTTACCAAATGAACAGTAATCTTTATTGATTAAACTGTATGAATTGGGCAAGGATAAGTTCAATTGGATATTTTTCTCTTAAAGATATTTCAAAGAGCTTTCAGTATAATTTTAGAACACCTCAATAAGATTTTTATAGAATTAGTTATGATTTTTCAAAGTTGGACCTGTAATCTGAAATTTAAACAGTGAATAGTAACCCGAGTAATTATGTTGAAATTTTTAATCCACGGGCTTGTGCGTGATCCGCTTGAACCATAACACTTTCAAACGTGTACTCTGAGGGGGTAAAGGTAGGATGTTTCACAGCCTCTATTCCGTTCTCTCTCATCCCTTTTTGATCTAGCCCTAATGGTCCTATCAGCAAGTTGTATTAATATGCTAGTGCTCTTAATGGTTTGAATGCCTAAAGATGTGTATAAAGAAAGAGACATCACATTAATTGTAGCTCCCAAGTCCAAAAGAGCATTAGCAATATTTAATCGACCAACAATGCAAGGTATTGTGAAAGATCCAAGATCAGTGCACTTAATGGGTAGTTAGGGTTTAAAAATGGCAGAAACATTATAACCTAATTGCACTTTCTCATTAGGTTTACATTTCTTCTCGTTAGTGCACAACTCCTTTAAAAATCTCATGTATTTAGGTGCTTCTTTCAAGAAATCAAGTAAAGGTACATTCACAGCAAGTTTACCAAACAAATTCATAGCATCCTTTTCAAGTTGATCATTAGACAAGTTTCTAGATACTAGAAATAAATTAGGAAATGGTAAATTAGAAATTTTTACCTCCTTCTCTTTCTACTTGATGATTTGAGAAGCATACATTGGATTCTTGTTGATTATCACTCCAATGTTCTCTTCTTGCAACTGGGAAGATTCAGCTTCTTCTTTGTCTCCAGAATGTTTATGAGAGGCTCTCTTTTTCTTCAAGAGTGTCCTCTCTTTTCCACTTTCAGATTGCACAATGGGTGTAGAATCATCTTCTGAACTAGAATCTGATTTCTTGTAACAGCATTCTTCTGTAAATCTCACTTGCTTTTCACTGGGCCCTACTTACTTCCTGTCCTTAAAGATATTGCATTCAGATACTTTAGATTTACTACAATGTTGTAGGGCAAATTTCCTCTAATTTCTGCTTGCACTTTACTCAATGAGATAGTGAGTTGAGTGACATAGCCAGAAAGACTGTTTGTTTTATTCTCCCATTGTTCAAACTTGCTATCTATCACACCTTACTATCGTATCATCTCAGGGTTTAAGCAAAACCATTTTAGACCATATTGGATGGTCTTGGGTTCAAAATTCCATGAAAAACGCTAATTTTCGGATTTTTACTGTTCATCAGGTAAAAATCCAGTTTTCTGGCTCAACTTCAAAAATTCATAACTTAATATAGAAAAATCAAAATAGAGTGGTTCAAGATTCTACAAAAAACTCTTTGAATTCTATTTCAATGAAAAATAATCTTATTAACCAATTCCATTTGAAAAAGTGTCAGGTTTTTGTGAAATTCACCTCTATCTATTTGGCAAAAATCTCTTTTTCCATATTCTAAACCTTAATTTTGAAAAATCATTAAAAATTGTGTAGTTAGCCATTTTTAACATGCTGTCTATCAATTTAAAGCTCATGATGTCAAATTTAAGTATATCAAATTTTGTATAGAAATTTGTTCGGTAACTTACTAAAACGTGGCTCTAATTTGGCGTTCTGCTTAGGGATTACAATACCAACAATAGATACTTATACATAACCAAATACAAATATTTCCTCATGGTTCATCACCATATTATCCTTGGATTTACAGCCTCCCTTTTGAGTCCCTAAAATGTTAAGTTACATATGGGGGATGAGATTTCAATGAAATCCCAGTAGCAAGATCAATTAACCAAAACATTAATATGCATCAATTACAAGCATTCCAACCTTTTGCTATTAATAGGCAACTACTTTACCTCATACATGTAGTACTCTAACATGCAATAGCCAGGGCACATAAAGCAAGGAGTATAGCTACACAATCATCATCATCATCATCATCATCTAGTTCAATCACTTAATAGCACATGAAATTGCATAGCAATCAATGCAACACTTAAAATTAAGGTCAATTAAATCTTACTACTTTGATCCAATGCTCTTTGATTTTCTTGTTCTTCTTTCTTACTTCCATAAATGCCAAACCCTAACATGGCAATCCATAAAAGGGCAACAAGAATCATCAATCATTGCACATAAAAATCAACAACATAACTCAAGGACAACCTTTGTCCCTTAAAGCTTCCACCTTTGTTCTTTAAATTTTAGAGTTGGTTTCCATAAACCCTAAAAATTTCCTCTTGACTCATTCCTACATAATTTTTCATGTAGATTTCAAATATCAACTTAGATTTAACAAAAGAAAATTCCTTCTTTTAGTTTTGAACTGACCAAACCATTAGGGTTCACAATCCAAAAATTGCAAATTTGATTCTATGGCTTTCAACACTTGTACTTTAGGTTTATCCTATGCTATTTTCCATTTTGAACGCAATGGAAGCCTCAAAACTTTGAAAAATAAATCCTAAGGGTTAGTTTTGGTCTTGGTCGAACCATACCTCTTGGAGTTCAACCATGAAAAACTTTTCAAAACAACACTAAACCACTTGAAACCACCTTGATTCATAGTATCCTAACTATGTTTTAACAACAAAACCTCCTTCCCTGCACTATACCCATTTCAGCCAGCAACAAGAAGGGACAAGAAGTGATTTTTCCAACCATACAACTCAAGAAAACAAAGCAAGGGGCATCTTAGAACAACTTACCAAGCTTGAATGTTAGTTGGAAGATCAAAGTAGCTCGCTTTTCTCTTGATTTCCCTTCAAGCTCTCTCTTTTTCCCTCTCTTCTTGCCTTGGATGAAACTCCATCTAATCTAGGGGGAGGAAAAGCTCAATTAAGACACCAAAATATCCCAACCATCATCATAAATGAGTTGTCAAGTGTCACCCTCCTACTTAGTCTTGAAACATCTCTCTTAATCAAGTAAATTATAACGTAATTAAATTTCAAAGTCAAGATCCTCTCCATTGATGGCTTGACACTTAGAAAGCTTTAATTACCATCCATTAGAGGCTTGACAAGTGGCAACTTGTGGGCCAAGTAAAGTGCAAGACTCTAGTCTTCACTTTACCAGTACACTTTTACTCCGGGTTTAACTTCTTTTGTATAATTATAGTGCTCTGGCCTCTCTAATTATTTTTTGTCAGATCTATAAATTATTCTCCTCATTTTTATCTTCCCAAATTTCCCTCTTTGTCTCAAATTTAATTTCCCAATAAATAAAAAGAAAAACTAATTTCCTTCTCTTTATTGATTTTTCCACTTTTCAAAGGAACTGGGAAAAATCTTGGATACTTGAGGGTCTTCTTTTAATTGCATAATCTCTTATAATTTCTTGGGATATCATAGGAATTTTCTTGGGATTTTATCCTTCTTAAAAATACTTTATTTGAAATTTTTCAAATAAAAGACCTTAAACTAGCTTAAATTGCCCTTAAATTCCTTTGTAATTTCTCTAAGAGCAATTTGGTCATAGAACCAATTTTATAATCCCATCTAACTCTTAGAGGATATCATCCTTATTTTTTCTTAATTTTCTGAGGCTTAGAAAACTATAATAATTATTTTGCACCAAAATTCTTCTATTTCTCCTTGTCATTTTTAACCCTTAATTATTTAGGAACATTTCTTATTCCTAATTACCATAGTACTGGATGTGACATTTCTTCCCCCCAAAATAAATTTCGTCCTCAAAATTTGAAGCGTATCTTATTGGAAAAGTTCAGGATCCTTTTCCTTTATCTCGGTCTCCATCTCCCTCATAGCTTCTTTCAGCATAAGACCTTTCCAGATAACCTCGACTAGTAGAATATGCCTATTTCTTAACTGTTCGACTTTCTAATCAATGATTCATTTTAGTATGATTTCAAAGACAGGTTGTCTTAGAGTAAAATGTCATCATAGCTTATGACATGTGTCGGGTCTAAATGGTACTTCTTTTATTGGGAGACATAGAATACATCATGAATTTGACTTCAATTCGGGGGACAGGTCACTTATAATCTACTGGTCCAGCCTTGGACAAAATTTGAAATGATCCAACATACTTTGGACTTAACTTCTTAATCTTTAGGGATCGACCGACTTCCATCGTTGGTTACACTTTAATCACCAACCTCAATCTTTAACGGTCTCCTTTAATGTCTGAGTAGCTCTTTTGTCTACTTTGAGCCGCTAAAAGTCTTTGCTAAATAACTTTAATCTATTGAGAAGTCTAATCCACTAAATTAGGACCATACTTCTTTCATTGAGCTCTATTTAGCACAAGGGAGATCTACACTTCCTCCCACAGAGTGCTTCATATGGCGCCATTTAGATACTTACATGGAAACTGTCAGCTTAAGTGAATTCAGCTAACGATAAGTACATATCCTAGTTACCACCAAAATCAAGTACATATGCGTGTAGCATATCTTCTAACATCTGTATCATTCTCTGTATCTGCCCATCATCTTAGGATGGTAGGTTGTATTGAATCTGAGAGTAGTGTCCATTTCTTTCATAGGGACCTCCAAGACTTCAAGTAAATCTCGCGTCTCAATCTGAAACAATACTGCTTAGGACACTCGGTAGCTTAACAGCTTCCTTAACTTTCATCTCCCATTTTCTGTTGGACTTAGTGCATTCTGGCCAAAATGGATAACATGTCTAGCTTTTGCACTTTCTCACATTACTTCCCAGGGTCACACTTTCTTAGGCTACTCTTGCCTGAAGCACTTAACTAAACAGTGCTGATGGCAAACTAAGGCGCTGATTCTGATAGGCTCAACCCTGGTACTTTGCTGTCTTAGACCCCTTTCTTGATCTATCTTTAGTTGGGTCTTTTCAACTTACATTCTTGTCTCTTTCCTCATCTTAAAGATCTACCTATCAATACTTAGTCTGTCGCTGTATCACATGGGTTTTTCCTATGTCTAGGACTAGCCTGAATGTCTCTTTTTCAGGTCTTACGGCTCAAATTCTTCTAACTTTGGCTTTCCACTATTAATCAGAAGAAAATTGAATCCAGCCTAATTAATAATAAGGTTTTCTGGAAGGAAGTCGTGGGTACTCTCTCGGCATCGGTTTACAACTGAAGGAGATTTCCACATTCTCAACTCATCCCTGGTCCTTATCTTCCCAAAGTGTTACCATACTCTTAAGATCTCTGGGAGACTTTTGACCATAGGACTAAGTATAGTCACCTCCTCTCAGTTGGTCACCTAACTGATAATTCCCCAAAACTGTTCCAAGAACCAATACCATTCTCTTAGACTTCATGTCAATTCCCTAGGCTACCTATTTGTCTCTTTAGGTGCCTAAGCCAATTTGTCTTAGGAGTTCTCTTATTCCTCCAACTAATCTTACCGTCTCTTACTATTTTAGAATGTTATAGAGAGAGGACTTATACAACTTCTCTTCCCTCTACTTTACCTTTCAGTAAGAGGATACTCTTAACATGCATAACTCCTGGCATTTCAAATGCAAGGAGTGCAAGCTATTACTGGTTGCTATGTCTGTAGCGTGCCAACCAGACATCTCATCCCTAAAAAGGGAGCCTCTCTTTTTGTTTGTAGTTGCTTTTGGAAGTCCTAGGGAGAGGACTTTGAGGTTCTTTTTCTTTCTACTTGCTATAGTACTCTGCTAAGCTCAGATGCATCTATGCCTAGCTTTGTTCTTGGCTAGTCATACTTCTATTGGGTATGGTCAACTCCGCTTGCCTTGCCTCTGCTGCTTCCCTTCCTACTCAGATAGGGAACCTTGCTCCATCTTGAGCAACGTAAATTCTAATTTAGAGGACCAATTCCCATTTTCTCTAGGAAGATTCCTAGCCAAGACCTTATCCCTTGAAAAAGGGTACCTCTCAACCTATACACCAAGCGACTGAGTATCTTTTAACATTAAGGGAAACATGTTAACCTCTAAGCTAGTTCCCTGCATAACTATCTGTCTCGTCCTCTTCTTCTTGATCCTTAAGACATTTCACTAGGGCTCTCCATCTTGACTTTACTATCTCTAAGTTCCTATTCATCGATTTCAGGACTTGAGATAGCTACTCTATCATGGTGCCCTAGCCCTAACAAGGCTGTAAAAGTTTATCTAGCTTAGGTTGCCACTTACACCTTCTTAGTGGTGTAAAGACTCAACCCCTAATTGTCTTATTTAACTCCTTATCATTACTTTTCTTTTTTAGGAGGAATTTGGTAACTCTAAATAGTGGCTATTGCTCTCTTCCTGATTTCTACTTATCTTACTCTCTACAACCTCTAAAAGTCTTTATGTCTCGTTGAGGTACCACCTCAACGTCTGAGAGTTATTATGTTTATTCGTCATGACTAGAATCCTTGTTTGTAGCGATAGAAGTTACCACCTCCTTTAGTAATCACTCTGTATTCGTTCATCGCCACTAATTGCCTTGGTTTATAATGACGAAACACACTTTTCTCTTAACCTCTGCTAATCTTACGTAGCTTCATTTATCGTACCATTGCCTGTCTAGGCCTCCGTTACAAAGTTTAACTTAACTTCTAGATTTAACTCCATTTCTCTTGAGGGTAAGATCAGGGTTTTGCCCTTGCCATTATGGGACAACAACCAATTTAATCCAATTACCCTATCAACTTCATGGAAGGCATACATATCAAGTTTAAGGCAATACAATAGTGCTCATAACCAACTATACAGTTTAAGCACACATCAGATGTAATTATCCTATTATGTGTTGGTGTGGACACATGTACATCATACGGCAACATATTCATAACCAAGCCAAGTCCTTTAAAATAATCATATGAGAGAAGAAAATGATTAGCACCCTAACTGAACATTGCAATCACTGGAAAGTTCTTAATAATGATCGTTCTTTGGATCATTTTTGGAGACTTCAGGGCTTCTTCCCCTGTGAGGTCAAATACTCGTCCTCGGGTGCGTGACCTTGGCTTCTCTGTATTCTGCGGGCATTATCTTGAGAACTATCCAGGCTTACTATAACTGTAGCAGACATTCTGTCTAGCCATACATGGTCTATCATCGTGACTCTTACCGTAGGTTGGGCATTCCTTGCCATTTGAGGGCTTGTCTTCCTTCTTACTCTTTTGGTTGTCCTATGGCCTCTTTTTCTTCTTGTTGGCATTGGTAAAGGTGCCACCCTGATTCCCCTTCTCTGACTTAGGTGTAGACTTAACCATTAGATGATAGTTCAAGCTGTTCTCTATAATTTGACAACCCTCAATGTTGAAGTGCTCAAACTACCTGGGAGCAATCATTTCCCTTAAGGACTGCTTTAGTCTTCTGACCATCTTTTTGGTCATCCACCTCTCATCCTCTCAGTAACGCAGGTAACTAGAGTAGTGAGATAGATGGATAAACTTAACTAAATACTCATCAAATGGCTCGTTATCCTTCTGCTTCAGGGTTAGGAATTCTGCTTCCTTTTCATCCCTGACTGACCTCAGAAAATATTTCTCAAGGAATCACTCCAGGAACACTTCCCATGTCACTCTCGTGTTCTGAGCATCCAGAAGAATCTCGGTATTCTTTCACCAACGATCGGTGTCTTTCTTTAACTTATAAATTGCCATCTGGGCTTTCCACAACGTCGAATAGTCTAATACTTTAAAAATCTTTTACAACCAATTAAGCCAGTCCTCTGCTACTTAGATGTCAATCACTCCATCGAAGGATGGCAGATTGTGCTTCCACTCCGTCGGATAGTCTAATACTTTAAAAATCTTTTACAACCAATTAAGCCAGTCCTCTGCTACTTAGATGTCAATCACTCCATCGAAGGATGGCAGATTGTGCTTGTGAAAAGAAGTCAACCACTGCTGGATACCGTCAGGGTCTACTGCTGCATTGCTGATTTGGCCAACGCTATGTTGCTTGCGCTGCTGAGGTTTCTTCCTCTGGCTGCCTACTATCGAGGTTAGCCACTGATTGAACCCAATTTTTCTATGTTATTTCACATCATTTTAAGGGTATTTATCACAGATTTTGGCTCCTTTTGATGGTAATTATGCTTAATTTAGATTAAGAGTCCTTACTTTGAGTTAGTGTCTTTTTTAGGGTAAAATTGTCATAATTGGTTATTAATTGTATTCAATTGATTTCTGGGACAATTGATGCTTCAAATTGTTGCTTTTTGTTGTAGGACACTTGAGAATTAGAGCCAAGATTGAAGACCAAAGCATTACACAACATGAGAGTTTCCAAGAAAATGCTGTGCTGTGGCAAAAAGTCTGAAAATGTGCATCAGTGACTATTTTAGAATAGTTCGCCTGGGCAAACTTTTGAGTTTGCCATGACAAATTCTCAAAATCTCACCAAAATTCCCTTCTGGAATAGTTCACCGCAGCAAACTCTCTCATATCAATAACATCAGATTCGGATCCAGAACGCAAAAATAGACCCTTTACTCATATGATCTGACCCAGATAGACCCCTAAAACCCTTAAAAACCCTATTTTCGACCAATCACTCCATTCTATCATCTCCAACACCTCTATTCTCTCATCTTCTTGCCTCTCTACCTCCATCTTCTTCCCCATCCATTTCCTTTATCTTTCCTTCACTCCATCTCATTTCCTTCCACTCCGAGCTACCATGGCCGACAGATTCACTTCAGTTGGAGCTTTTCTTGAAGCTATGGAGGGTTAGGGTTTATCAACTCTTGAAGATGGTGGAGTAGCATGAGTTTCCAAGCTTCAAAGGGGAGTTTCAGCTTCAATCTTTAGTTTCTACCTATGTATTTATGATTTCCTAGGTCTAGGATTTGTAAATTCTTAGTGAGACACTTTGGTTGATTCTGTAATTATTGGTTAATGATTTACATTTATAGTTTGGATTGGTTGATGTTGAATTTTGTGCTTAAATATATGTGGTCACATATATGCTTCTTTGTAACTCTCATGATTCTCTCCTATCTTGCATGGTCATGTTTTGATATTGAGTTGATTGTGGGTTACATTGAGCCAATTGCATGATCTATGTATTGTATTATATGGTTTTAAACCTTTCTTTTCCAAGCCATGTAAGCATATTCTGATCATGAACACATAACATGATACCCTTTTGGATGTATATTAATGGTAGAGTAGCTTTATATGCAAGTATGGTATGCTTGTAATGAAAAACGAAATGGTGCTAGAATTAGTGAAAAAGGGGGATAAAAATGGTCTAAATTTGACCAAACTTTGACCAATTAAGAGCCTAGTCAAATGGTTGACTTTTCCCCTGAAATTTGGTATGCAAATAGATCTTATTTTTCCCTTTAAAATGAGTGGTAAAGCGTCACAATCAGAGCTCTGTGCAAGAAGTTATGCCTTTCCGAAGTTAGGCAAAAATCCTGAAAAATAGAAAAATGACCAAATGAACAGTACTTTTTGAAATTAAAATCAGATGCGTTTCTGATTAAAGTGGAACCTGAGGTCATTTTTCCTTGATAGATGATGTTAAGAGCTTCGAGTGAGACTTAGAATGACCTTGTTTCAATTTTTCTAGAATTAGTTATGATTTTCCAAAGTTATGCCAAGTTTAATGTTACAGTGAATAGTAATGCGGGAAAAGAAATTTTTAAACTCAGATTTTTCAACCCGGTAACCTGAGATTGCGCTTCCGAATATCTTAACTTGGCATAATATAAGGATGCAAACATAAGGTGTTACAATTCTCAAATTACACATTAGGGAAGCTTAACAATGTTTTCATTAATGAAGTTCATTGATTTAAATATTGGACTCAATGAGTTATTGAGGTTGTTATTAAGAAAACCTAATGGATTTGTGAAACTCCCAATATCTTAAGTGAACTATGATTGCCATCAAAACCATTTTCAAGAGATTTCCTATCATTCATTTCCATTCCATCATTATTATCTTAAAACACCGAAAATATAGTATCTTACGTTTGTTTTCATTGCATTTAGTTTAGGCACCATTCATTTAAATCTTAAAAACCCAAACCCCATTTCATTTCATTGCATGGAATTTAGTCTAGCTTAGGTAATTAATAAAGGCTCCCAAAAGTGAAACGACTTGAGTTTGCACTATACTGCAAAGCTTGGATTTATTTTTGATTGAGAACCCCAAGCTTCTTTGTGTGAAGAACATGCTTCTCTTTCTAGTGCTAGATTAGCTGGTGAAACTAATTCTGATTTGAATGAACCTTTATCTTGTTCTTGCAATGCTCATACTATATGCATGGATTGCATTGATAACAAAAATGATATACTTGTTGAGTGGCAAAAGCAGAACTTTGGTAAAGTGTGTGCATCGCCTTCTAGTACTGAAAGTGCTGCAAATATAAAGCATGATATTGATGTGAATTGCTTGGATGATGATCTTGTAGAGAAATGTGAATTTAACCATAGCCTTGAAAATTTTCTTTCTAAAAATCCCATTAAGTTAGTAGCTTTTAATAATGTTGAGAAAGGCTTTAAAGTTTCAATTGATAAAATCATGAATATCAATAAGTCTTTCCAACAAGTTTTATCTTGTGATTTGCCTCCTGATTTATCTTGCATTGTAAGTAATAGTTTGCCTAAATCTTTTTGTTCTTTCTTTTCTCCCCCTTTAAACATTACCTCTTGTGAATGTGATAGTGATGTACTGTACTCCAACAATTATCAGTTGGATTCTTCAGCTTCCACTTCACATGAGCCTGAGTATTTTAAAATTTTCAATAAAAATTTAACTCCTACTGATAGGAGTGTTATTGACTTTCTTGGGTGTGATGTTTACTTGGAAGAACTTGCTCTTTGCATGTCCTTATGCTACTCTAGATCTATCCAAGTCTCTCTTTTTGGACTAGATACTACTGTTAGTTCAATGTTTCTCTTGCAGGAACCACCACTACCAAGGAAGATCAATAAAGGAGAAGTGAGGGCACTGAAGAAATACATGTTTCTCATCCAAGATGAGAATTTCTCCTACAAGAGCTTAAAGAGATTCCGTTCTAAAGGTTGTCCCTTTCCTTCCTTACCTCATATCTTTTGATTTATTTAGTTGTCTTGTGAGATAGGTGTGGGGGAGGGACATAGCCAGTAGTTAAAGTAGTTTGTTTTCTTTTCTTTTCTTTTCCTCCATTTTTGGTTTTGGTTTCTCTTGTTTAAGGTTGCACTTGAGTTTTGCATTAGGGACAATGCAAGATTTAAGTGTGGGGGAGGGATTGATATTCACTGATTGTGTTGTGTTTTCCTATGTTTATTAAAAATCTGGTTTCTAAAAAAAATCAAAATTTTGATTGATTTTTGAACTTAATTTGAAGATTTTGAGTCAAAATTTTTTAAAATTTTTGCTTCAATTAACTTACACTTGAATTTGTGTATTTTTGGACTTTGGTAAATGTTTTTGAACTTGTATTGATACTCATGAGAATTGCTATTTGTTTAAAGTTGATTGTTTTAGTTTCATTGGTCACAATTCTTCAAGCTTGCTTTTATATTGATTGAGTTAATGTATTGTGATTAATCTGGAGTACAATTAATCTTTGTGCATGAGAATTTGAGATTTAGCCTTGTTGGAAGATTCTTAAGCCTAATTTTCATTCATAGTGAGTTGTATCCACTTACATTTTCCACTTTCTAGTACTTGTTCCAATTCTTAATCAAGACTTAATTGCATTAATGTGATAAGCATGATAGAGGCATTCTTTTCTAAACCCTTACATCCCAAACACAAACCCACATGATTTTCTCCATTGTTAGCCATTTGAGCCTTCATCTTTTCTTAAGTGCCATGACATGCATTATACATTCAAGTTTCTAACATTTTTACTATTACATTCATGATGTGTTAAACTTTGTCTTCTTGGGTTTGGAATTGCCAAAAGAAATAGAAAAAGGCAAAGAAATAGAAGAAAATGCTTGAGAAAAGCCAAAGAAAGAAAGATCAAAATAAAATGGTACCAATAGAATAAAATCTTGAAATAAGGCAATTCATTGGTGGTTTGAAGAACAAAGTTGTGCTTTTAGAGAAATAGAGTAAATAGTAGTTGGAAACTTTTTCTAAAATACTTGGTGCTTAATTATTTCATATCTTTTCACCTCATCTTATTTCATTTAACCCTTCCCATTATTATAACCTTAAAAGTCCTCTTGATCATTACATTCATGCATTAGAAGTGGAGAGGTAGGATTTTAACAAGCTTATGGCAAAGTGGTTGATTAAGTGGATTTGAGAGAGAATTACCCCAAACTGGTGAGTAGAGTGAAATAGTTTATATCTTGAGTGTTTTCTCTTTTGTTCATTCCCATTGCATTAACTATACTCTACTTTAATCCCTTCTCATTAATTTAGGTTACTATAATTGCTTGTGTGAAAAGTTGGATTAATGGCACTACCGCTTTCTTACTTTGAATTCATAGGGGTTCCCATTTGTATCAATGCTATTCTCTTGCTCTGGTTTTGTTTTGCCTTTGTCTAGGAGTACAAAGGTTTAAGTATGGGGGATTTGATTGAACCCAATTGTTCTATGTTATTTCACATCATTTTAAGGGTATTTATCACAGATTTTGGCTCCTTCTGATGGTAATTATGCTTAATTTAGATTAAGAGTCCTTACTTTGAGTTAGTGTCTTTTTTAGGGTAAAATTGTCATAATTGGTTATTAATTGTATTCAATTGATTTCTGGGACAATTGATGCTTCAAATTGTTGCTTTTTGTTGTAGGACACTTGAGAATTAGAGCCAAGATTGAAGACCAAAGCATTACACAACATGAGAGTTTCCAAGAAAATGCTGTGCTGTGGCAAAAAGTCTGAAAATGTGCATCAGTGACTATTTTGGAATAGTTCGCCGGGACAAACTTTTGAGTTCGCTGTGGAAAACTCTCAAAATCTCACCAAAATTCCCTTCTGGAATAGTTTGCTGCAGCAAACTCTCTCATATCAGTAACGTCAGATTCGGATCTAGAATGCAAAAATGGACCCTTTACTTATATGATCCGACCCAGATGGACTCCTAAAACCCTTAGAAACCCTATTTTCGACCAATCACTCCATTTTATCATTTCTAACACCTCTATTCTCTCATTTTCTTTCCTCTCCACCTCCATCTTCTTTCCCATCCATTTCCTTCATCTTTCCTTCACTCCATCTCATTTCCTTCTACTCCGAGCTGCCATGGCCGACGGATTCGCTTCAGTTGGAGCTTTTCTTGAAGCTATGGAGGGCTAGGGTTTACCAACTCTTGAAGATGGTGGAGTAGCATGAGTTTCTAAGCTTCAAAGGGGAGTTTCAGTTTCAATCTTTAGTTTCTACCTATTTATTTATGATTTCCTAGGTCTAGGATTTGTAAATTCTTAGTGAGACACTTTGGTTGATTCTGTAATCATTGGTTAATGATTTACAATTTTAGTTTGGATTGATTGATGTTGAATTTTGTGCTTAAATATATGTGGTCACATATATGCTTCTTTGTAACTCTTATGATTGTCTCCTATCTTGTATGGTCATGTTTTGATATTGAGTTGATTGTGGGTTATATTGAGCCAATTGCATGATCATTCTCAAATTACACATTAGGGAAGCTTAACAATGTTTTCATTAATGAAGTTCATTGATTTAAACATTGGGCTCAATGAGTTATTGAGGTTGTTATTAAGAAAACCTAATAGATTTGTGAAACTCCCAATATCTTAAGTGAACTATGATTGCCATCAAAACCATTTTCAAGAGATTTCCTATCGTTCATTTTGATTCCATCATTATTATCTTAAAACACCAAAAATATAGTATCTTATGTTTTTTTCATTGCATTTAGTTTAGGCACCATTCATTTAAATCTTAAAAACCCAAACCCCATTTTATTGCATTGCATGGCATTTAGTCTAGCATAGGTAATTAATAAAGGCTCCCAAAAGTGAAATGACCTGAGTTTGTACTATACTGCATAGCTTGGATTTATTTTTGATTGAGAACCCCAAGGTAAATGACAAAAAGGTCCTTATCAGCCACTGCTACCGCTACCGCTACCGCTGCTACTATTATAGCATCTCTTTCTTGTTCATGGCTAGCTTATGCCGTCCTTAACCCTTCAATAGCCTTTTATTACGGTTCTAAGCTTTCCAATTTAATCGTATTGGATCAGGATAGACCCTTACGTCGTGTCCTGAGGGTCTCTCCGGCAAAGCGTTTCATCGGGTTCTAACCAATATGCTAACTAAGCAGATAATATATCCGAGGAACATGAAATAAACATCATGCTTGGATTTCATTTAACAACATATGCATTCATAATACATCATTCAAGCATCAGTCATCAATCACAGCAATATAGTTTAACATACATAGCCATCTTACAAATGTACATAGCCATCAAACATGCTAGATTAACCTACCACAGTTAGCTGTAACAATACAAGTCCTACGTCAGTGCTACAAAAGTCCAACTGACTACCCAAAATAGGGAATAGTGAAACTCTCAAGACTCTGGGTCTATTAACTCAACATCGAATCCCAATATCTGATCCAAGTGATAGAACTCATTCTGCCATCAGAGTGGCGTAGTAGAAGCGCGGTGGGCCCATAACCCACAAGTCGTCAGCAGGATCTAGTCTTTTGCATCTACTCAAGGAAATGTATTCCTTATAAAGATCACGAGGGCATTGATTGAACCCATTTATTCTATGTTATTTCATATCATTTTAAGGGTTTTTATCATAGGTTTTGGCTCCTTTTAATGATAATTGTGCTTAATTTAGATTAAGAGTCCTTACTTTGAGTTAGTGTCTTTTTTAGGGTAAAATTGTCATAATTGGTTATTAATTGTATTCAATTGATTTCTAGGACAATTGATGCTTCAAATTATTGCTTTTCATTGTAGGACACTTGAAAATTAGAGCCAAGATTAAAGACCAAAGCATTACACAACATGAGAGTTTCCAAGAAAATGCTGTGCTGTAGCAAAAAGTCTAAAAATGTGCATCAGTGGCTATTCTGGAATAGTTCGCCGGGGCAAACTTTTTGGTTCACCGGGGCAAACTTTCAAAATCTCACTAGAATACCTCTCTGGAATAGTTCGCCGGGGCAAACTTTTGAGTTCGCCGCGGTGAACCTCTTCATATCAGTAACGTCAGATTCAGATCGAGAACGTAAAAATGGACCTTCTACTCATATGATCCGACCCAGATGGACCCCAAAAGCCCTTAGAAACCCTATTTTCGACCTATCACTCCATTCTATCATCTCCAACACCTCTATTCTCTCATCTTCTTACCTCTCCACCTCCATCTTCTTTCCTATCCATTTCCTTCACCTTTCCTTCACTCCATCTCATTTCCTTCCATTCCCAGCTGCCATGGTTGATAGATTCACTTTGGTTGGAGTTTTTCTTGAAGCTATGGAGGGCTAGGGTTTATCAACTCTTGAAGAATGGTGGTATGGCATGAGTTTCCAGACTTCAAAGGGGAGTTTAGTTTCAATTTTCAATTTTTAGCTATGATTTATGGCTTTCTAGGTCTAGGAGTTGTAAATTGTTAGTTAAGAACTTGGGATTGTTACTGTAATCATTGGTTAATGATTAATATTTGTAATTTGGATTAATTGATGTTGAATTTTGTGCTTAAATATATGTAGTTGCATATATGCTTATTGTAACTCTCATGATTCTCTCCTATCTTGCATGGTTATGTTTCGGTACTGAGTTGATTGTGTGTTACATTGAGCCAATTGCATGATCATTCCAAATTTACACATTAGGGAAGCTAAACAAAGTTTTTATTAATGAGTTCATTAATGAAAGCTTTGGACTCATTGAGTTAATGAGGTTCTTATTAAGAAAACCTAATGGATTTGTGAAACTCCCAATATTTAAGTGAACTATGATTGCCATCAAAACCATTTTCAAGAGATTTCCTATCATTCATTTCCATTCCATCATTATTATCTTAAAACACCAAAAATATAGTATCTTAGGTTTGTTTTCATTGCATTTAGTTTAGGCACCATTCATTTAAATCTTAAAAACCCAAAACCCCATTTCATTGCATTGCATGGCATTTAGTCTGGCTTAGGTAATTAATAAAGGCTCCCAAAAGTGAAACGACCTGAGTTTACACTATACTACTTAACTTGGATTTATTTTTGATTGAGAACCCTAAGGCGAACGACAAAAAGGCTCTCGTCAGGCATCAATGAGATCGTTGAAGCTAGCACTATTCATGCGATTACAAATATCTCTCACCATTTTTCTAAAGCCGAGTCTGAGGGAGTACTTTAAGCAATGCTAATATCCAGTCCATCATCTCTAGGGTAGCATCTTCCCTAGTTACATAATGGTAGAGCTTCTGGATAACCTCCAGATATCTCAGGTACACATGGGCATTCTGATTCTTGTCGGTCTTAATGTACCAGCCCCTCTCCTTAAAATCCCTGGCTAGGTCCTCTATAGTGTGGAATTCTTTCATAATTGGAAATAGTTTGACTTCACTAGGTCCAGCTCCATCATCATCAGATATTTTAATGACCTCAATCCTTTGAGGATCATTAGAAGCAACTGTGGCTATGTCAAGCGGAGGGTTACTCTCCCATAAGATATCATAGTAGAAATCTGCTACAAGGCTATAGTCCTCATCCTTATCGAACCATTAAGGGAAAGGTTCTCCTAGTCTCCTTTGGTTAATTGAACCCTGTGAGTCACTATTGTGGCCACAACAAGCCATTCTACTCCATCCTACATTATAATAACTGAACCACCTAATAAATAGATAGTAGTATTCTCCTGCAACAATATGTCAATTTTCCTTTTAACTAATATATTAACTAAGCAAAGTGTTCTATCCTATGCCAGAACCTCTACTCTGATACCAAAAATGTCATACCTTACTATCGTATCATCTTAGGGTTTAAGCAAAACCATTTTAGACCACATAAGATGGTCTTGGGCTCAAAATTCCATGAAAAATGCTGATTTTCAGATTTTTACTGTTCATCGAGTAAAAATCCAGTTTTCTATCTCAATTTCAAAAATTCATAACTTAATCTAAAAAAATCAAAATGGAGTAGCTCAAGATTCTATAAAAAGCTCGTTGAATGCTCTTTCAAGGAAAAATAATCTTATGAACCAATTCCATTTGAAAAAGTGTCAGGTTTTTGTAAAATTCACCTCTATCCATTTGGCAAAAATCCCTTTTTCCAGATTTTGAACCTTAACTTTGAAAAATCATTAAAAATCATGTAGTTGGCCACTTTTAACGTACTTCCCATTGATTTGAAGCTCATGACGTCAAATTTAAGCATATCAAATTCTGTGTAGAAATTCGTTTGGTAACTTACTAAAACGTGGCTCTAATTTGGCATCCTGCTTAGGGATTACAGCACCAACTATAGTTACTTATACATAACCAAATACAAATATTTCCTCATGGTTCATCACCATATTTATCCTTGTATTTGTAGCCTCCCTTTTGATGATTCAGTCCCTAAAATGTTAAGTTACATATGGTAAAACAACCTTCCTAAATAAACTGAAAAACTTAACCCTTTTTTTTATATATATATATAGTAACTTAGAAATAGCTTTTTATAACGAAATCATGCTAAATACGAACCCAAATTATATCACAGTCATCTACACTAACTAACTATATCATAATGTTATCCGTGATAGAAAAGAGCAGTACCCAATCATACATTCTATCACGGATAAAAGAACTTTTCTTAACTCATTCAAACACAACCTATGTAAGAAATGATCAATCTCATCTAATATGGTTACAAAACAACATATAATATAGCTCATAGATCAAAATATTAAGAATTAAATGAGAAATTCATATTTTATAATAAATTCATAAACAAATCACATGCGATCCTAGGCCTCTGGCCAAGTACCAGCATGCATATCACAACAGTACAACTCAAAGGATATAACACCTCATAATGCATGAATCAATTAAACACAGTTTATCCTAAGGTGGCAATATACAGGATACACCATAACTCATAAATCGAGGAGACACTACAAGTCATTAATGTAGCTTCACTCCTCTTGAGCCTTCCCTAACGTCCCCCCTCTAAAGCTTTCACCTGAAAAATGTTAAACAATAGGGATGAGACAACGTCTCAGTAACTAAAACCCTACCTATCACACATACTAGTATGGACTAGTGAGGTGTCAGGTGGGATACATCGAGTTAGAAATAATCAACAGACATTTATTTAACAGTTAAACTCACAATGATCATATAAGTCGAATATTTCTGCCAATCTCATACAGCTGATAGTTTCAAAAGAGATAACATACTTTTCATTTTATTCACAAGATATAAATATCAAATGAAGATACCATGTCATATGAAATTCATGAACCCAAATCCATCCTTATATCCTCCTTATTTCCGCCGACTGGACCCATGGGCTAAGTTCTTTTCATTTGACTGGCTATTCTGACAAGCTCACTACTCAAGTGATATGGACCGGCCAAAGACCACAGAGCACTCGGTGTGTCACACCTTACTATCGGATCTACTTAGAGTTTAATCAAAACCATTTTAGACTACACTGGATGGTCTCGGGCTCAAAAGTTTATGAAAAATGCTGATTTTCGGATTTTTACTGTCATCGGGTAAAAATCCAGTTTTTTGGCCCAACTTCAAAAATTCATAACTTAATCTAGAAAAATCAAAATAGAGTGGTTGAAAATTCTATAAAAATCTCTTTGAATTCTTTTTCAAGGAAAAATAATCTTATAAACCAATTCCATTAGAAAAAGCATCAGGATTTTGTGAAATTCACCTCTGTTCATTTGGCAAAAATCCTTTTTCCAGATTCTGAACCTTAACATTGAAAAATCATTAAAAATCGTGTAGTTGGCCATTTTTAACGTGCTGCCTATCAATTTGAAGCTCATGAGTCAAATCTAAGCATACTAAATTTTGTGTAGAGATTTGTTCAGTAACTTAATAAAACGTGGCTCTAAACTGACGTCCTGCTTAGAGATTACAACACCAACCATTGATATTTATACATAACTAAAAGTCCATGAATTTTTATGGTGTGACACCATAATTTAGCCTCCAATCTGCAGCTTCCTCTTGGGAGTTTCAGGCCCTAAAATGTTAGATTGTATTTGGGGGATGAGATTTTAAGAAATCCTAGTAGCAAGATCAATCAACCAAAACATTAATATGCATCAATGACAAGCATTCCAACCTTTTGCTATTAATAGGGAACTACTTTACCTCATACATGTAGCACTCTAACATGCAATAGCCAAGGCACATAAAGCAAGGAGTATAGCTATACAATCATCATCATCATCATCATTTAGTTCAACCACATAATAGTATATGAAATTGCACAGCAATCAATGCAATACTCAACATTAAGGTTAATTAAATCTTACTACATTAATCCAATGCTCTTTGATTTTCTTGTTCTCCTTTCTTGCTTCCACAAATACCAAACCCTAACATGGCAATCCATAAAAAGGACAGCAAGAATCATCAACCATTCCTCATAAAATCAATAACATAACTCATGTAACTCCTAAACCCCTTAAAGCTTCCATCTTTGTTCTTGAATTTTTAGAGTTGATTTCCATAAACCCTAAAAATTCCCTCTCGACTCCTTCCTACATGATTTTTCATGTAGATTTCAAATATCTACTTGGATTTAACAAAATAAATTTCCTTCTTTTAGTTTCAGCTTGACCGAACCACTATGGTTCACTTTCCAAAAATTACAACTTTGATTCTATGGCTTCCAACACTTGTTCTTTAGGTTTACCCTACACCATTTTTCATTTTAATCACAATGGAAGCCTCAAAACTTTGAAAAACACATCCTGGGGTCCAGATCTTGCTTTGGACGAAATGGATCTCAAGCAACACAACAAAGAAAACACTCCAAAATCAACCTACAACCACTTGTAACCATTAGGATCTGTCATACTTTGAAGTGTTCTAGCAAGATTTAACAACCAAACTTCCTTCCCCACTCAATAAACATTTCAGCCAAGTCAAGAAAAAGGGGAGAACCAGAAATTCTAACCATATAACTCAAGCAAACAAGGCAAGGAACAACTTAGAACCAAAAACTTACATTGGATCTCACTTGTATGCTTAAAGTTGATGCCTTTCTCCTTGGTTTTCCTTTGAAGTTCTGCCTTTTCCTCTCAAGCTCTCTCTTAGCCGAAACATATTCAGAAAATGGGGGATGAGAAGCTCATTAAGGCACTAAAAATATCACACCAACCAACATTAATGCTATGCCATGTGTCAAAAGCTTACTTAGTCTTAATCCTCTCTCTTAATTAACTTAAATCATAATTAATTAAATTCCAAAGTCAAGATCCTCTCTATTGGTAGCTTGACACTTGGAAAGCTTTAATTACCATCCATTGAAGGCTTGACAAATGGCAACTTACGGGCCAAGCAAAGTGTAAGACTTTGATTAACACTTTATCAGTGCACTTTTACTCCAGGTTTAACTCTTTTTTTATAATTACAGTGCTCTAGCTTTTGTAATTATTTTCTGTCAAATCCATAAATTATTCTCCTCATTTTTATCTTCCCAAATTTCTCTCTTTGTCTCAAATTTAATTTCTCAATAATTAAATAAAAAGGAAAACTATTTTCCTTCTCTTTAGTGATTTTTCTTCTTTTCAAAGAAATTGGGAAAAATCTTGGATACTTAAGGGTCTTCTTTTAATTTCATAATCTCTTATAATTTCTTGGGATATCATAGGAATTTTCTTGGGATTTTATTCTCCTTAGAAATATTTATTTGAAATTTTCCAAATAAAGGACCTTAAACTAGCTTAAATCGCCCTTAAATTCCTTTGTAATTTCTCTAAGGCCAATTTGGTCATAAAATCAATTTTATAATCCCATATAATTCTCAAGGAACATTGTCCTTTTTTTTTTTAATTTTCTGAGGCTTGGAAATATTTTTCCATAATCATTCTTGACCAATTTTCCTTAATTAGTCAAACTTTTCATAATTGGCTTGGAAAACTATAATAATTATTTTCCACCAAAATTCTTCTATTTCTGCTTGTCACTTTTGACCCTTAATTATTCAGGAATATTTTTTATTCCTAATTATCATAGTATTGGATGTGACACGGTGGACCATGGGTCCCCCCTCGAAGAACTAGTGGGGTGTCACAGTCCCTTAAAGAACTAGTGGGACAATAATAGTGGCCAACCATTGAGCTCCGTATGGAGGCCGATACCACATGGTAAGTATATGCATCTCAATAACTCCAATCATCTCTTTCCTCCACTCAAACTAGATGCTCAGGGTTCAAAATAACACATTTATATGCATAATCAACCGAATTTCAAAATAACACCTCATAGTCATAATCATTAATTTCTAACAATACAAACGATTTCAATCCTTTTCAAAATAGTATCCCACAAGACAGTTCATACAAAACATTCAGCTGTTACTCGAAATTCTAGCTCAAAAGGCTTTTTCTAAGGTTTGGAGTAAGAACATATATATGGTGATTTACATTCCATTTCTAGGCTCCCTTAACTTACATTATCTTTAATTATTAAATTATATCATTTGAAGCACCAAATTCATAATTTAGATAGAGAACCCTCAATTTATAACTTATGTTCTATCTTCAAAAAATTTAGATAGATAACCTCAATATGAGTTAATTTATTCTTACTGTAGAAGCCTAATTATTAATCTAATCATTGAATTTAATGTCTTACACGTCACTAGACTACTCTATAAATTTCGGGTTAATCCAACAGTGAACAAATTTAAAAACACTAATTTACTATCTAGTATTCTATCAACCAACTCTAAAATATAAATGAAAAACGTACCTAATAACTTGTAACTCAAACACTGAATTGACGATCCAACCGTTGAAACAAACGAGTTTGAAGTCTAGGATCAGCTGAGCAAATTACAGCCTGATCCAATGGTTTACAAACTGGTAAATAGCACTTCACTAACACTGTCTCAGTTTTGTGTGAAAATTATTTAATTCATCTTTAATTCTCCCCTACTACCACCTATATATAGGCTCCTAGAGCTTTCTCTTCCCATAATTTAGTCGATGTGGGACTTCTTAACATTGCTATTTTATCTATTTTCCTGTCATTTAATTAATGTGGGACTTCTTAGCATTACTATTTTATTCATTTTCTTGTACACACATACACACACACATAAAATCAGAATTATTTTAATTACATATATATATTTAACCTCTATCTATTCTATAAAAATTTGTTTAAATATTAGATATATGAAAATTAGGATGTTACAATTCTTCCCTTCTAAAAGAAATTTTGTCCTCAAAATTTAATTTCCAAATAAGTTTATCTTGCCATTCACTATCTCATATATTTTATTTTAACTCTAGGATATACAATGTTGTTGTTTAACTTTTACATTTGCATCACCACACATACATGTCTTATACATATATATTTCCTAAAATTCTTGAATCACAATTTTGTTACGCTACTCTTACTAACAATTTTTATTCTTATCTATTCATAACGTTCTAGTCTAACTATTGTCTTTGCATCTCTTCTTCTTGTTTTTTTTTAAATTCTTAAGAGCCATGCATTTTATATTACCAACTCTACTATTTTATTAAAAATCTCAACCAATTTACTCTATCTTTTTTTTTATTTATGTTGATTTCATACAAATAAATTGTTTCACATCTGCATACAGAGACAATTACCATAGACCTTAGGTGTAAGTGCCCCTTCCTAAATAGTAAATATATATATTTTTTTAGCCTCTTGCACAAAACACATTAGTTTATAACAAGCAAGATTATACTATTACACATTACAATCAATTCACTGAAACTCTTTTTTTCCCCCCTATTAAAAGAACAAAAATTACAATGACATTTACATAAACTCCAGCAACTATGAAATAAGAAAACAGTTGAAATATGATACTTAATGTTGTAACAGTGTTTCTAAGGTTCAATAATCAATTCTTTGTTCTATTCATATTCATACTAAGATTTTCATGAAAAAGTCAATTTTCTTATAAAGATCCCAAACATTATTTTTATTCACTAATAGGTTTTCATAATTCGTAAATTGATCTATAAACTCATATTAATATTTTATAAAACTTTTCATACATACACAACCTAAACATCTATTAAAATCGTGAATAATCCTTATCCTCTAATTCCTTAGGAAACAAATCTTAGAGTTTAATCAAAATGTTTGACTATAGTAATTTATATTACTATTTCAAAATATAATTAGAAACAATTAACACTATGCATGCCATTTTTAATACAACTTCTTCTTCTTCTTCTAAACGAATGTATATTAAAAACAAACTCACACCTATAACTATTATTTATCATTATTCCCCACTATTTTGGAATATTTTCAAATAATTTTTCTATAACTTTCTGTATAAGATATTCATAAATGAAGAAGGACTATTGATTAAAAAAAATACCAAGGAAATTATAATTTAAGGAATGTCCCTTTCTTTTATTTGCACAAAAAAAATTCTCTAGTTCACAGCATTTTTTAACTCATCTTTAAGGATATATATATTTTTTTAATTCAAATATTCAATAATGTTCTAGTAGCAAAGCAGTCATATAAGATATGCATGAAGTTCAGTACTGTATCTAACATACACACACATGTATATATTCATTGAATACTATTTAGTATCATCTTATGGGTGTAAACAGGCTGAAATAGGTTCTTACTCTCTAATGTAATGCTTATCATTAAACCAATAAACTCTTTCCTATATATATGTATTTTGTTCATTATTCAACATTGAGATTATTTCAAAATAAGTCATTATGACATGAGAGTATGAAATTACATAATGGTATGCTTTAGATTGTTGATTTTAAATTAGTTTAACAAGTAGGAACAATACACTCAAACTAGATGCACAACACAATACCAAACTAATATGTCATCAGCAACATACTAAGCATACACATACAGAAGGAATATGTACACACACATATATTTATAAGATACAGTATTTGTCAAAACACAGTTTATGAGAGCTTTCAAATAAGAATAAAATAATTTACTATAAAATTTTAAAAATCTTATATATATGTGTACATCAATATTTTCAAGCTTATAAGAAGATCAGTGGCCTAATCCAATTTACTATCGTCTATTAATACCAATAGTAACACTTTTATATGAATAATACTCACAATAATTACTCATACTTTCTCATCCAACATTTCACTTTAAATAATGCTTGGAGTATAAGAATATTTGTTTTCTATTATTAATTATCTAAAGTACTCAGTCATTTTATTTTATATATATATTTTTGCTCACTCATTTATAACATTTTTCATGTAAGTATAGAATTTATAAGAATTTGTAATCCAAGGACCTTATTGTTATTAGATTCGTTAACATGTAAGAATATGTTTACATTTTAAAAAAAAAACAATTCAAAGGAATTTTCTTTTTCTTTTTTCTTTTTGGTAAAAGTTTGACCATTACTCTCCTTAGAAGTAGATAAATCTTCTTAGTATGAAAAATAAGAAATAACATTATTTAATTTATATGTATAATTACCAACCTTCACAAAAAATTTGAGAATGAATCTAATAGGAAAAATTTGCCAGTTCTAAGATTTTCAAGTAAAATCTTCAAAAATATTTCTTAACATAAAATTTTGGGAACTCAAAAAGAGAAATAGCAATTCACTAAATACTTCATCTTACCGTGAACTCTAAGTCAAAAACAATACATTAATACAAATGAATCCATACTTAAATATATATATATATATATATATCAAAAAGGATCTTTCATTCATTTAAGCCTCGCCACTCTATTGTACAATATATTTATTCATAATTTTATAGTGTCATAGTGTCTTTACTACTACCCATGGTCTTATGCTTAATTCAAAATGTCTATCATTAATATAATTTTGTGACATATACCTTAAGTCTCACTTACTAAATCTTTCTCTTGTTTATCGGTATTTGGAATGGTTAATCTCTACTACTACTTCTTCTTCTCCATTTTTTTAATAGATCAATTATATTAATAGAAAAAAAACATAAAAATAGTTACATTCAATAGACAATTTACGACATCAAGCATCAAACATAAACATATATAATAAGGGGAAAAACACACAAGGCAATTCTATACCATTGATTACACAACACAATTATTATTTGAATCTTACAATAACTCTCTCTCTCTCTCCCTCTTTTTATTGTGATCTATAACAATTTATATAGTATTTAAATCTCTCCTAATTTCACAAAGTCGTTTTTTTTCCCTTCTTTATAGCATTTGGGTTGAATCATAAGCTACATAACCTAGTGAGATGAGCTTAGATGTCATCTAATATAAAAGCAATGTGATTCACACCTCTTAATTAGAAGTACTCATTTAAATTTCAATATTTTTCTGAACATCTTATTTGTATGTCTTTATTGTTGGATGACCAGCATTCTATATAATTTGTAGTTCAAGGTGTTAATGTAAATTATTGTCTTCCATGCATTTGGAAGCTACTCAGTTACATTTATTATTATTAATACTATCAACACAAATACCTATTATCAAAACTTAATACATGGTAATACAATCACACAAGATTTCAACATATACTTTACAAACATTCATTAATACCGTCTAATCTTATTCATCACTAACTTAAAAGTCTCCAAAACAAGTATTTTTCACACCTATTCATTAATTTTCTTATCATAAGGGCCCTATGTCTTCCTCTTATTAGCAAGAAAATATTTGATAATATATTTTATCAATTCTCATAACAAATTAGTTGTTAGGAAAACAACAAGAGACAAAATATCATAAAAATTATATTTGTTACTTCTCTTATAAAGAGTTTAACTATACAACAAATTTCTATAAACCCTTGTTTACACTCTTATCAATATTATTTTTCACTCAGATCAATAGTTTTATACTTACATTAAAAGACACAATTTTCATACAATTTTGTTGTTGAATGCAATTTAAAACTTATTTATCAAGCTTAATACACATTATTCTTCTTATGTATTGTTTGTTTGACATCTCATTCTATTATTTTCATCTCTAACTTTGAAATTTACTCATAAAAATATAACATTGTCTCCTTTATCTAACTCAACATTTCGTTGTTTTTAGTTACAAAAACAAAAATAATAATAATATTTTGAACTTTTTAGTTTTGTACCCCTTCTCCCCTCCAAAGGATGCAACCCACCTTAACACAAATAAAACAAAAGAAAAATAATAATAATATAGCACACAAAACTAAGAGGTTGGTAGGGAAGGATATGTTGAAAACTGTATAATGCCACCATACTCTATATGAAATGCAACAAACAAACCACGGAGTTGCAAGACCATTGGCTCTGATACCAAAATGAAACAACCTTCCTAAATAAACCGAAAAACTTAACCATTTTTTTTTTATATAGTAACTTTAAGAAATAGCTTTTTATAACCAAACCATGCTAAATACAAATCCAAATTATATCACAGTCATCTACACTAACTAACAATATCATAATGTTATCCGTGATAGAAAAGAGCAGCACCCAATCATACATTCTATCACGGACAAAAGAACTTTTCTTAACTCATTCAAACACAACCTATGTAAGAAATGATCAATCTCATCTAATACAGTTACAAAACAACATATAATATAACTCATAGATCAAAATATTAAGAATTAAATGAGAAATTCATATTTTATAATAAATTCATAAACAAGTCACATGCGATCCTAGGCCTCTGGCCAACTACCAGCACACATATCACAACAGTACAACTCAAAGGATATAACACCTCATAATGCATGAATCAATTAAACACAGTTTATCCTAAGGTGGCAATATACAGGATACATCATAACTCATAAATCGAGGAGACACTACAAGTCATTAATGTAGCTTCACTCCTCTTGAGCCTTCCTTGACGTCCCCCCTCTAAAGCTTTCACCTGAAAAATGTTAAACAATAGGGATGAGACAACGTCTCAGTAACTAAAACCCTACCTATCACACATACTAGCATGGACTAGTGAGGTGTCAGGTGGGACGCACTGAGTTAAAAACAATCAACAGACATTTATTTAACAGTTAAACTCACAATAATCATATAAGTCGAATATTTCTGCCAATCTCATACAGCTGATAGTTTCAAAAGAGATAACATACTTTTCCTTTTATTCAAAAGATATAAATATCAATTGAAGAGACCATGTCATATGAAATCCATGAACTCAAATCCATCCTTATATCCTTCTTATTTCCGCCGACTGGACCCATGGGCTAAGTTCTTCCTATTTTGACTGGCTATTCTGACAAGCTCACCACTCGAGTGATATGGACTGGCCAAAGATCACAGAGCACTAGGTGGACCATGGGTCCCCCCTCGAAGAACTAGTGGGGTGTCGCAGTCCCTCAAAGAACTAATGGGACAATAATAGTGGCCAACCATAGAGCTACGTTTGGAGGCCAATACCACGTGGTAAGTATATGCATCTCAATAACTCCAATCATCTCCTTCCCCCACCCAAAATGGATGCTCAGGGTTCAAAATAACACATTTATATGCATAATCAACCGAATTCCAGAATAACACCTCATAGTCATACTCATTAATTTCTAACAATACAAACGATTTCAATCCTTTTCAAAACAGTATGCCACAAGACAGTTCATACAAAACATAATATATGTATACAAAAATTGGTTATAAAATCACTCACCAACCTCATACCAATGCATGTAACAGATAGAAATTTTGTTACCTGGTCTCCTAGCTAACAATCAAGCACAAACGAGGCCCGTAATCAAAAATTCGATAATAGGGTTTATATCTACAATTGAAATTAAAACATTATTTCTACAGTATTAGAGTGAACTACTCACAAATTTCTAACCTTTAACGCTCCCTCTAATACATTCAGCTGTTACACGAAATTCTAGCTCGAAAGGCTTTTTCTAAGGTTTGGGGTAAGAACATATATATGATGATTTATATTCAATTCCTAGGCTCTCTTAACTTACATTATCATTAATTATTAAATTATATCATTTGAAGCACCAAATTCATAATTTAGATAGAGAACCCTCAATTTATAACTTATGTTCTATCTTCAAAAAATTTAGACAGATAACCTTAATAATATGAGTTAATTTATTCTCACTATAGAAGCCTAATTATTAATCTAACCGTTGAATTTAATGTCTTACATGTTACAAGACTACTCTATAAATTTCAGGTTAATCCAACGGTGAACAAATTTAAAAACACTAATTTACTATCTAGTATTCTATCAACCAAATCTAAAAAATAAATAAAAAAATGTACCTAATAACTTGTTACTCAGACAATGAATTGATGATCCAACCGTTGAAACTAGCGAGTTTAAAGTCTAGGATCAGCTGACCAAATTACAACTTGATTTAACGGTTTACAAACTCGTAAACAACACTTTACTGAGACTGTCTCAGTTTTGTGTGAAAATTATTTAATTCATCTTTAACTCTCCCCTACTACCACCTATATATAGGCTCCTAGAGCTCCCTCTTCCCATAATTTAGTCGATGTGGGACTTCTTAACATTGCTATTTTATCCATTTTCCTATCATTTAATCAATGTGGGACTTCTTCACATTGTTATTTTATTCATTTTCTTACACACACACACACAAAATCAGAATTATTTTAATTACATATATATTTAACCTCTACCTATTCTATAAAAATTTGTTTAAATATTAGATATATGAAAGTTGGGATGTTACATATGGGGGATGAGATTTCAATGAAATCCAATTAGCAAGATCAATTAACCAAAACATTAATATGCATCAATTACAAGCATTCTAACCTTTTGCTATTAATAGGGAACTACTTTATCTCATACATGTAGCACTCTAACATACAATAGCCAAGGCACATAAAGCAAGGAGTATAGCTACACAATCATCATCATCATCATCATCATTTAGTTCAACCACATAATAGCACATGAAATTGCATAGCAATCAAAGCAACACTTAACATTGAGGTCAATTAAATCTTACTGCCTTGATCCAATGCTCTTTGATTTTCTTGTTCTTCTTTCTTGCTTCCACAAATGCCAAACCCTAACATGGCAATCCACAAAAGGGTAGCAAGAATCATCAACCATTTCACATAAAAATCAACAACATAACTCAAGGACAACCTTTGTCCCTTAAAGCTTCCACTTTTGTTCTTTAAATTTTAGAGTTGGTTTCCATAAACCCTAAAAATTTCCTCTTGACACATTCCTACATGATTTTTCATGTAGATTCCAAATATCTTTTTAGATTTAACAAAAGAAAATTTCTTCTTTTAGTTTTGAACTAACCGAACCATTAGGGTTTAAAATCCAAAAATTGCAACTTTGATTCTATGCCTTTCAACAGTACTTGTTCATTAGATTTACCCTACACTATTTTCCATTTTGAACACAATAGAAGCCTCAAAACTTTGAAAAACAAATCCTAAGGTTCAGTTTTGGTCTTGGCTGAACCATACCTCTTGGAGTTCAACCATGAAAAACTTTTCAAAACAACACTAAACCACTTAAAACCACCTTGATTCATAGTATCCTAACTATGTTTAACAACAAAACGTCCTGCCCTACACTATACCCATTTCGGCCAGCAACAAGAAGGGACAAGAAGTGATTTTTCCAAGCATACAACTCAAGAAAACAAAGCAAAGGACATCTTAAAACAACTTACCAAGCTTGAATCTTAGTTGGAAGATCAAAGTAGCTTGCCTTTCTCTTGATTTCCCTTCAAGCTCTCTCTTTTTCCCTCTCTTCTTGCCTTGGCCAAAACTCCATCTGATTTAAGGGGAGGAAAAGCTCAATTAAGACACCAAAATATCCCAACCACCATCACAAATGAGTTGCCAGGTGTCACCCTCCTACTTAGTCTTGAAACCTCTCTCTTAATTAAGTAAATTATAATGTAATTAAATTCCAAAGTCAAGATCCTCTCTATTGGTGGCTTGACACTTGGAAAGCTTTAATTACCATCCATTAGAGGCTTGGTAAGTGGCAACTTGTGGGCCAAGTAAAGCGCAAGACTCTAGTCTTCACTTTACCGTGCACTTTTACTCCAGGTTTAACTTCTTTTCTATAATTACAGTGCTCTAGCCTCTGTAATTATTTTCTATCAGATTCATATATTATTCTCCTCATTTTTATCTTCTCAAATTTTCCTCTTTGTCTCAAATTTAATTTCCAATAATTAAATAAAAAGCAAAACTAATTTCCTTCTCTTTATTGATTTTTCCAATTTTCAAAGGAACTGGGAAAAATCTTGGATACTTGAGGGTCTTCTTTTAATTCCATAATCTCTTATAATTCCTTGGGATATCATAGGAATTTTCTTGGGATTTTATCCTTCTTAAAAATATTTATTTGGAATTTTCTAAATAAAAGACCTTAAACTAGTTTAAATCGCCCTTAAATTCCTTTGTAATTTCTCTAAGGGCAATTTAGTCATAAAACCAATTTTATAATCCCATTTAACTCTCACAGGATATCATCCTTATTTTTTCTTAATTTTCTGAGGCTTATTTTCCACCAAAATTCTTCTATTTCTCCTTGTCATTTTTTACCCTTAATTATTTAGGAACATTTCTTATTCCTAATTACCATAGTACTGGATGTAACACTAGAGTTGGGAATTAGGGCCGGCCCTGAAGGGCTAGCGGGCTTAAAAGGGCCGGCCCTCCAGGGCTGAAATTTTAAAAATACCCCAATTTGCTAGGCCCAGCCCTTAAGCTACAGGGCCAGGGCCAGGGCCGGAGATTAAGCTCAAGATATTATTATCTTTTCATTACATTATCCATGATTTTGTGGTATTTTCTGGCCCTTTTTAATGATAAATGTGCTTAATTTAGATTAAGAGTCCTTACTTTTAGTTAGTGTCTTTTTGAGGATAAAATTGTCATAATTGGTTATTAATTGGATTCAATTGATTTCTAGGACAATTGATACTTCAAATTATTGCTTTTTATTGTAGGACACTAGAGATTAGGGCCAGAATTGAAGAACTCAAGGCACAAGAAGCAAGAAAGTATCCTCTGCCTCAGTTCACCACGGCACACTTCTGCCTTCGCCGCGGCAAACCCCTCGTATCAGCAAATTTCAGACCCGATCATTTCAGGAAATTTTGACCTACCCACCCCCAGGAACCGACCCATGCATGCAATTTTTGGGTTAGAAACCGTATTTTGGGTATGGTGAGGTCAGACTCTCATTATTCAGCCACCACCTACGTTTCTATCACCATCTTCTCTCATCTCTCCCACAGAAACCCTAATCCTCCATCTCCATCTTCTTCACCTTCCATTTTTCCTGCATTTCTTCTTCATCCATTTTCATTTCCTTCATCTGCTACTGTTATGGCTGAAGATCTACCTCTGGTTGGAGCTGATTCCAAGGCTATGATGAGCTAAGCTTTTCAACTCTTGAAGATGGTGGAGTAGCATGAGTTCCCAAGCTTCAAAGGGGAGTTTTAGTTTTAATTTTTAGTTTTTTAGCTAGGCATTTATGATTTCCTAGGTTTAGGAGTTGTAAAGTCTTAGTTAGATGCTTTGATTAATTCTGTAATCAGTAGTTACTGATTAGCATTTATATTTTTGGATTGATTGATGTTGAACTATGAGCTTAAATATATGTAGTTGCATATATGCTTATTGTATCTCTCATGATTCTCTCATATCTTGCATAGTTGTGTTTGGGTACTGAGTTGATTGTGTGTTACATTAAGCCAATTGCATGATCATTCCAAATTTACACATTAGGGGAGCTAAACAAAGTTTACACTAATGAGTTCATTAATGTAAGCTTTGGACTCATTGAGTTAATGAGGTTCTTTTTAAGAAAACCTAATGGATTTTTGAAACCCCCAGTATTTTAAGTGAACCATGATTGCCAACAAAACCATTTTCAAGAGACTTCCTATCAATCACTTCCATTACATCACTATTATCTTAAAAACTCCAAAAGCATAGTATCTTAGATTTGTTTTCATTGTATTCAGTTTTGGCACATTTCATTAAATGTTAAAAACCCAAAAACCCCTTTTCATTACTTTGCATAGCATTTAGTCTAACTTAGGTAATTAATTAAGGCTCCTAAAAGAGAAACAACCTGAGTTTGCATTATATTGCATTGCTTGGATTAAATTTTGAGTGAGAACCCCAAAGCAAACGATAAGAAAGGCTCTCTTCAAGTGGCGCCATTGCCGGGGAGCCAAGAAATTAGTTCTCTAGGTTAGCTTGTGCTATTTGATTGTCAATTGAAGTTTTGATCTTTTTGGGTAGCATCTTAGGTAGTTTAGTTGCATATTTGTTCATAGTATAGGTTTTCATCTTGCATAGCATCAAAATTTTTGGAAATACAAACAAATATACTGATTTTCTTGATTTTCAGCATCTCTCACGTTGCATCAGTGGATCCAGTATCTGATAAACATTCTGTCAACTTTTGCCATGGCCAACTTTCTCCTTCGCCGCGGCCAACTATTTGAAAAACCGAGGGATTCCTCTCGGGATACTTTCGCAGCAGCCAACCTGTTCTTTCGCCGCAGCCAACTCTTTGCAAAACTGAAGGATTCCTCTCGGGACACCTTCGCCGCGGCCAACCTCTTCTTTTGCCGCGGCGAACCCTTCTGGAAAATTTTGAAACTTACACTTTTTGTTTCTTTTTCTGTGCATATATACTCATACTCATCCATACATACTCATACTCACCCATACACTTGCATACTTATCTCTACACTTGCATTCATCACATTGCATGCTTTTAGTTGACTTTGTGTGCTGCAAGTCAATTTTGTTTGCTCTTTCTCTTATGACTTTTATCTTGCATGTCACGGAAAACAAAACTTGTGCCCTATAACCCTGAGATTGAGAGAAGACTCAGAGAGATAAGAAGAGAGAAAAGAATTGAGGGGACAAGTGAGTTGGTGATTGAGCAAGATAATATTTCTGTGGAATCTAGCCTATCTAGTAGTGAGAGTGAACCTACTGACCAAGAGATAATGGCTGAATTACCACAAAACCAACCTAATCCTAACCCCAAGGCCAACCAAGTGAGGAATGGAGGCAATGGAGGGAATGGAGAACAAGAGAGAGTAGGAGAAAATAATGGAAACCCTAGGAGAAGAACAATTAGAGAAGCCACAACTTCTTATGTAAATTTTGACCCTTTTACTGCGGCTTGTCCAAATTTTGAAGTTAACTTTGAGATTAAAGGTTTATTGATTAACTCTCTTCCCAAATTTCATGGCTTGACAGGAGAAGACCCATACCTCCATCTGCAATCTCTTTCCATGATTTGTCAGAGTATGAAGCCTGTGGGAGCATCATTGGACCAAGTGCTATGGAAGGTTTTTCATCTATCCTTGGAAGGAAAAGTTAGGGAATGGTACATGAGCCTCCCAAGACATGTAGCTGATGCATACCACAGTTGTAGGAACTTAAGAAAGGCATTTCTGGAGAAATACTTTCCGGCTTCTCGTACTTCATTAATGAGGAAGGAGATTTATTCTGCCAAGCAAAACTATGAAGAATCTATGATTACTGGAATAGATTTCAGGACCTACTTTCAAGATGCCCATATCATCAAATTCCGGATGAACAACTGATGCAGTACTTCTATGATGGGTTAAAGAACTAAGAGAAGGGTATGTTGGATACTGCATCGGGAGGATCTTTGATAGACTCCACTGCTGAGAAGGCTTGGGATTTGATAAAGAAGATGGCCCTAAATCATCAACAACATGGTGTGAGAGATACTAGAGGAGTGCATAAGGTGGGAGCTACTTCGGTGCACAGTAGGAGAATGGACACTTTGGAATCAAAAGTAGATTCTTTGGGAAGCAAAGTGACATCTCAATTGTCCTTGATCACTGCTGAATTGAAGAATATAAGTGTATATTGCCCATCCGCTCCTATGGACATTACAGCGCCTAGTTGTGAAACATGTGGATCAGTCATGCATATTTCTAGCGTTTGTCCAGACCACTACGAGAAAGTGTCTGTAGTCTTCCAAGGTCGTCCAAATCAAAAGTGGGACCCCTACTCCAACACTTACAACGAGGGATGGAAAGCAAACCCTAGATTGGGCTGGAGGAATGATGATAGTAGACCTCCAAACAGATTTCAGAAGAGTGGAGGAGTTGGTCCATCTTCAAACCAGTTCCAAAACCAATCTCAAGCCCTAACTGTCCCACCTAAGGACGAAACTAATCAACTCCTACAAAATATGATGGCCTTAATGAAGGAAGAAAGGGCTGCTAACGCTACTCAGTTCAACTCCTTAGCTTCACTAATTCAACAAGACTCATCCAAGAATGATGCTAGATTTAGTGCTTTGGAAAAGAGGATGGAGCAATGGGAGACTAAATCTGAGAACATCAACTCCTATGTAACTCAGTTGTTTAACAACATGAGTGAACAACAAGCAAGGAGCAGTGGCACAATCCCCTCCAACACTGTTATCAATCCTAAGGGCTTGAATGCTATTGCCCTTAGGAGTGGAAAGCAAGTGAAATTTAGAGAAGAGGAGGATGAAGTTATAGATGAGGAGATCTTGTGTGATGAGCTGCCACAAGCACCTTCAAAAGTGAAGCATTCTGAAAGCTCCAAGGAGAAGAGGCTAAAGCTGAAAGAAGCCTTAAAAGAACATTATGGCAAGGGGACAACTGTGGAATCTGAGCCAAGCAATCATGGAGCCTCAAGCAAGGAAGGTAAGGAGGTAAACATCAATGAACTACCTTTCCCTAATGCTTATTTGAAAAATGTGAAAATGGGTAAGGAGAGGCAAGATCATGAGTTGCTTGAGACATTTAGGAAAGTAGAAGTGAATATACCCTTACTTGACCTGATTAAAAAGATTCCTAAGTATTCTAAGGTCTTAAAAGAATTATGTACTCAAAAGAGGAGATTTAAACCTAATGAAAGAGTCCAATTACCCTCTAATGTGTCTGCTTTGTTTAAACCTTAAATTCCTGTAAAGTGCCAAGACCCTGGATCTTTCACTATCCCTTACACTATGGGAAAAGTTACTATAGGGGGAGCCTTGTTAGATCTAGGTGCAGTCATTAATGTCATGCCTAAGTCCGTATACACCTCTCTAGGAGTCAAGACTCTTAAGTCTATCACTGTTGTGCTCCAACTAGCTGATAGGAATATTAGGTATCCTGAGGGCATTATTGAAGACATTCTAGTCCAAGTTAAAGGATTAGTGTTTCCTGTTGATTTTTATGTGCTTGACATGTCTTCTGAACGTGTGAATGATACTACACTCATCCTTGGTTGACCTTTCTTAAGGACTGCTAATACCATGATTAGCATGAAAGAGGGCACCATAAGTATGGAGGTAGGTGATCATAAAGTTTCTTTTAACATGTATGAAGTAATGAAACATCCTTATGAGGACTATTCACTTTTGGAGGTTAACATGATAGACATTGCTGTTAAGGATGCATGCTCTGAAGTGGAATTGCAAAATGACTCTTTCTATTCTGATATTTACACTGATGAATCTATTGATGAGGATGAATCTATTTCTTCCTTTTCATCTCTTTACTCTACACCTTTTTCTTGCTCATGTGGTGGTGATGTTACATGCCTTAATTGTACTGTGTTTAATTGTATAGTTTCCATCCCACATGCATTTTCTGTTTCCTCCCTTGACTCCAAGTTAGACTGTGATTCCTCTTTTATCAGTGATAATTCCTTTGGGGAAAGGTTTCCAGTTGTTATTTCAGATAATGAGGAAGAAGTCATGGAGAAGAATCCCTCTAAGGCGGTTGCTGTAGATCAACTAGAAGTTGGTTTAACGCTTGGAGAGGAAGCTAACTGCAAGGTTGAGGAACTCTCACTGGTTGAAGGAAAGGGGAGTAATCTGTTCTCTCTTGAACTTCATAAATTGATTCCTTCTATTGTGTAACCACCTACACTTGATTTGAAACCTCTACCCTCTACTGTGAAATATGCTTTTCTAGAGTCTGATGAGTGATTACCTGTCATTATAGCTAACTCCCTATCTAAGGTTGAGGAAGAAAGACTCCTCACTGTATTGAGAGAGCATAAGAGGGCTATTGGGTGGACTTTAGCGGACATTCCTAGGATTAGCCCAGCCATTTGCACACATAGGATCTTGCTTAGTGAAGGTTCCAAACCAGTAAGACAACCCCAGAAAAGACTAAACCCCCTGATTCTTGATGTGGTTAAGAAGGAAATTACCAAACTTCTAAGTGCTGGGATCATCTATCCCATATCTGATAGTGAGTGGGTTAGTTCGATACATGTAGTACCTAAAAAGAGTAGGGTTACTGTGGTTAGAAATGATAGGGATGAGCTTATTCCTACAAGAGTTAAGAATTCCTGCCGTGTGTGCATAGATTATAGAAAACTCAATGATGCCACGTGAAAAGATCATTTCCCTCTTCCTTTCATAGATCAGATGCTTGAGAGACTTGCAGGCAAATCTCATTACTGTTTTCTAGATGGTTTCTCTGGGTACTTTCAAGTACCTATTGCACCAGAGGACCAAGATAAAACTACTTTCATATGTCCTTTTGGTACCTTTGCCTATCGTAGGATGCCTTTTGGGTTATGTAATGCTCCAGGGACTTTCCAACGCTGTATGATGGCTATATTCTGTGATTTCTTAGAGGAATGTATGGAAGTCTTAATGGATGATTTTACTGTTTATGGTGGTTCTTTTGATGATTGTCTTGCTAGTCTTGGAAAAGTTTTAAAAAGATGCATTGAAAAGAATTTGATTTTAAACTTCGAAAAGTGTCATTTTATGGTTAATGAAGGGATAGTGCTAGGGCATTTGATTTCTAAAAAGGGAATTGAAGTTGATAAAGCTAAGATTGAGGTTATATCTTCTTTGCCTTATCCTGCTTGTGTTAAAGATATTAGATCATTCTTGGGTCACGCGGGATTTTATAGGCGGTTTATAAAAGATTTTAGCAAGATTGCTTTACCTCTCTCAAAGGTTTTACAAAAAGATGTGAAATTTGATTTTGATGATTCTTGTAGAGTTGCTTTTGATGATTTAAAGTCTAAACTCATTTCTCCTATTCTTGTTGCACCTAACTGGACTTTGCCTTTTGAAATTTCATGTGACGCTTCTAATTTTGCTGTAGGATCTATGTTAGGCCAGAGGGAGGAGAAGCTCTCAAGAGTCATTGCCTATGCTTCGAAAACACTGGATGCAGCTCAAGTCAACTATACAACAACAGAAAAAGAGCTATTTGCAGTTGTTTTCGTTAAGTCCAATATTTTCTGTAGGTTTGGGATTCCAAGGGCCGTGGTGAGTGATAGAGGTACACATTTTTGTAATAAGGTAGTAGATAACTTGTTTTCTAAATTTGGTGTCACCCACAAAGTCTCCACTGTATATCACCCCCAAACCAATGGCCAAGCTGAAGTGTCCAATCGAGAGGCGAAACAGATACTGGAGAAGATAGTCAAGCCGTCCAAGAAAGATTGGAGCCTAAGATTAGAGGAAGCATTGTGGTCCTATAGAACTGCCTATAAGTCACCAATTGGAATGTCTCCTTATCACTTAGTCTTTGGCAAAGCATGCCACCTACCAGTAGAATTGGAGCATAAAGCATATTGGGCAGTCAAACAATGTAACATGAACTTGGAATCTTCTGGGATGGAGAGGAAGTTGTAGCTGCAAGAATTAGAAGAGTTGAGATTGGAGGCTTATGAGAGCTCTCGACTTTACAAGGAGAAGACAAAATTTGTGCATGATAAGGGTCTCCTACGGAAGAACTTCAAGGTGGGAGACAAGGTACTGATGTTTAAGGCCAGATTCACATTTAAGCAAGGAAAGTTCAACACCCGTTGGGATGGGCCTTACACAGTCACAAAGGTGCATAATTTTGGAATGGTGGAGCTTCTTAATGAGGAGACTGGAGCAAAGCTTAAAGTTAATGGCCATCAACTGAAGCTCTACCATGAGAACCAAAAGCCTCCTTAGCTCCCTGGTCATTTCTTTCCTTCACTCATTTACACGCTTTTGCTTAATTATTGATCTTGCTATGTTTTGTGCATTGTATGTTGAATGAGTGTGGGGGAGAAACCCTTTTCAGTAGTAAAGTAGTGTAGTTATTGTTTGAATTCAATAAGACCCCCTGGAAGTTTTGATCTCTATCCTATCTTATTTTGTGCTTGATGATTTGGTGCTTGAAATGAATGATATGATTCAAATTGATTGAGAAAGTTTATCTGTGGTATACTGCTTAATCATGGACTTGTTGAACACCTTCTGATCTCTTTTGATACACTTTAAAGTTTTTGAAGTATCCAGCTTCATCTGTTGTTTGGTGTTGTGTTTCTCTGATGTTTAAGTGTTTTCTGTACTGTTCTGTGCTCTCTGTAACACTTCGCCGTGGCGAAGTGGGTCATTTTCTCTTGTGTTGCTCTCGGTGACGTTTCGCCGTGGCGAACTTTATTCTTCACCGCGGCGAAGGTCGCCAGTCTTTGTGTGTTCCTCTCAGGATTGTTTCGCCGCGGCAAACTTATACTGTCGCCGCGGCAAAACATCCATCTTCCCCTTTGTTTTTCGTCTTGGGCATGTTTCGCCACGACGAACATGCCGTTTCTGCGCTGGACGATTTCGTTTTTTCTCTGATTTTTACATGATTTTCCCTTTTTGCCCCCATTTCTGACTCACCCACCCTTCTCTCCTGAGCCCATTTTGGTCTTTTCCCTCTCCCATCCCATTAAACCCTATTAACCTTTCATTCTCCATTAAATCGCCGGTCCCTATTATTTCGCACGCCCCTCCCTTCCTTTCGAGCGGCCTCTTCCCCTCTCGTCGGCTCCCTCTGTCTCCTTCTCCCTCTCACCGTCGACCCCCTCTCTTCTCTTCTCCCTTCTCTTCTGAAATTTTCAGTTCTCTCTCCCTTTCTCTACTCTCCACAGCGCGCCTGTCTCTCCCCCTCTCATTATGGTATGTTTCTCTCTTCTTTTGTTCTTTCCTTTAGTTTAGTTTTATTTAGTTGTTAATTAGTTTGTTTGTTCTGGTATTGTGTTGTTGGGTTGGGTTATTTTGTTGTTAGATTGTAGTTACGTAGCCTGTAGGTTATCTAATGATTCATAGTACATTGTGTTTTTCCTTAATCTCTTTGCTTAATTTTGAAAAATTTTGATCCTTTGAAAACCTATGAATCATTATATAACCATTTGCTACTGTCTAGGTTGTAATTTTGGTTTTTTCTGGGTTGTTTAGGTTGTGGTTATTTATCCTGTGTTTAGTGTTTCTGTTGTGTGTTGCTACAGGAAAATGCCTTGCACCAAACGCCCTGAACCCTTACCCGCGTCTGACTCTGACTCAGAGGAAACCTTATCTTATGACGACCTCTATAAGTTAGTAGACCAGCGCCCCCTCCTTAAAGAAAGACCCTTTCCTCTTGACCCACCCGACAACCCCTTTGTCCAAAGACTCCGGGAGTCCCAATTGACCGGATTGGTTCGCCCATGAGAAATGGGCAATGATGCCTTCATCTGCCACTTTTACACCTACGTCCGCCTTAATGGCATGTTATCCATCCTGTTTCGTGACCACCGTGTGAATTACTCCTTCACCACAGATAACATATCCCGCCACTACCGCCTTCCTGAGGTTCGTCATTCCCACTATTCACATTATAGAGATAATTATCCTTATGATGAAATTGTCCAGACCCTATACCGGGATGGTGCCACTTGGAATCGTCCCCGCACTGCTGAGCTTTACTTGAAACTATCCGATTTCCAGCCTGAGGCGAGGCCGTGGCTGTACATGGTCTGCAACAACATCTTGCCCACTTCCCATCTCCAGAACCTTCCTAAACGCCAAGCCCTTATTGTTTTTCTCCTCATGATCGGAAAAACTTTCAATGTAGCTGACACTATCCAATCAGCCCTCTATGATTCCGTCAACACCAAAAAACTCACCAATAGCATCATCTTCCCCCACCTTATCTCTGACATTTTCCACATGTGCGGGGTACCTGAATTTAATAATGACAGCTATTTCGAACCTGCACCCCTCTTCCGGTATGAGCGCCTCAAATAGCCTACCATTGCACCCTACCCTCCTATCTATCCAGTTTACGATGTTAGTGTAGGCCAGGCCGCTGCTGAGCCAGTCGAGGAAGGCCAAGATGCTCCTGAACCTTCTCAGCTAGTCACCTTAGATGCACTCACAGATGATATTGACGAGTTGTCCAAGGATGTTCACCAGTTACGCATTACCCTACTCTGGGAGATTGAGCGGCAAAAGGACCGTGATGCATTGTATGACCGAGATCGTCGCTACCGCTACCGTATTGATGCCTTGATCGCGGACCAGTTGAACTTTGCCTTACCAGCTGAGGAGGAGGAGCCACATAACAGTATGGGTATGGACGGAGCAGGCACATCCGGTGCAGGACCATTAGGGTCCAGGGCAGATGATCCTGGGCTGCAGCTATAGTTTTTAGTCTCTGTGTTTCTGTTATTTTCTTTTGTTTTGTTTGTTCTGTTGTTCTGAGGCTGGATATTTCTGAACCTTTATTGTGCTCCGTTAGTTTTGAACTTGTTTAGATGGATGCTTTCTAATTAGTTTGTTATGATCTTTGCTTTATTTTCCCCCCTGCTTCATTTCTGGTATTTGCTGCCATTGATTCTCACCTTGAGGACAATGTTGTGTTTAAGTGTGGGGGAGGGACTTATTGTGAATTCTAGCAAATATTTCTCATGCATCCATGCATCTATTTGATTTTGAGGTGTTTTTGAACTTATAAATTGGTTGAATTGTGAATATTTTGAGTTTAGTTGCTAAAGAGTTGAAAATTGCTCAGGATTTTTCGTTTCTGCCACCCTTCGCCGTGGCAAACATTACCCTTCACCACGGCGAAGCCCCCCTTTCTTTCACGTTAATTAGCTCTCGGGATACTTTTGCAGCAGCCAACTTATGTTTCGCCGCGGTGAAGGCCAGCCCTTTCTCCAGATTTCGTCTCTGGCTCAGTTCGCTGCAGCCCCCTTCTTTGAAAAAAAAATTTATTTAAATAATTAATTCTTTGCAATTTCAACTAGTCTTCAGAAATTTTTCCTGGCTTAGATTCTTTATGCTCCTGTACTCTTTTTAAAATTGATAGAAAGTTCAAAGTCTACTTGTGCTTTTAGAAAACTTCCCATGCTTTTAAATGAGGGTTGAACTTGGCCTAGTTATTCTCAGGTTTTTGATAGATAGTAAATGATGATGTGCTTTGAAATTATGACTCTGTGGTTGTTAACCCTTAAGATTGATTAATTGAGATTTTAGCCTTATTAGAAGGATTTTTGGGCCTAAAGTTATTAAATTGAGTGAATCTGCTTATTTCATATTTCTCTAGAACTTGTTTTAATTCTTAATCGAAGCTTAGTGAATCAATTTTTGTAAATATGATAGAGGCATTCGGTTTCAAATCCTTGTTTCCCAAACACAAACCCAATCATTTTACCGTCGTAAACCCCTTTAGACCTTCATCTTGAGTACATGCATGCAATTATTTTGTAGTAAAAAAAATAATAGAAGAAGAAGTTGCTTAAATCATTAAAAAAAAAGAAAAAAAAGAGAAAAAGAAAGAAGAAAAAGCAAAGAAAAGAAAGGATAAAGATATAAAAATTATAAAATAAAAACTAAGTAGCTTCTTCCTTTGCTTTTATTTAGATTAATTCTGTCTTAATAATTTGTATACTTGTACTCATTTCCATTTTCATTCTCATCCATTCATTTCACTTGGCCTTCATTCAAATTCTAACCCTTAAAAGTCCTCTTGATTTGCAAAGTTGTTTCCTGTAGTGGAGAGGTAGAATTATTACAAGCCTATGGTAGAAATTGGATTGAGTAGACTTGGAGTGAAATAACCCTAAAACAAGTGAGTTAAGAGTGAAACACTTATCTGTGAGATAGATCTTTCTTGATCAATCTTTTGAGTTAATTGTCCATTGTGCTCATTTTCTTAGCATATCCTTGTTTACTGATGTCAACCCAGTGAGAGTTTCGTACTAATCTTCTGCTTTCATCTTTAAGCATGGTAGTGTTTCTTTTTGTGCTAGTATCTCTTTGAATTATTCTTGAGCTTTGTCCAGGAGTACAAAAGTCTAGTGTGGGGGAATTTGATTGAGCTCAAGATATTATTATCTTTTCATTACATTATCCATGATTTTGTGGTATTTTCTGGCCCTTTTTAATGATAAATGTGCTTAATTTAGATTAAGAGTCCTTACTTTTAGTTAGTGTCTTTTTGAGGATAAAATTGTCATAATTGGTTATTAATTGGAAACAATTGATTTCTAGGACAATTGATACTTCAAATTGTTGCTTTTTATTGTAGGACACTAGAGATTGGGGCCAGAATTGAAGAACTCAAGGCACAAGAAGCAAGAAAGGATCCTCTGCCTCAGTTCGCCGCGGCACACTTCTGCCTTTGCCGCGACGAACATCGTCTGTCGAAGCAAAGCTCTCTGCCATGGTTCGCCTCGGCGAACCCCTCGTATCAGCAAATTTCAGACTTGACCATTTCGGGAAATTTTGACCTACCCACCCCCAGGAACCGACCCATGCACGTAATTTTCGAGTTAGAAACCCTATTTTGGGTATGGTGAGGTCAGACTCTCATTATTCAGCCACCACCTATGTTTCTATCATCATCTTCTCTCATCTCTCCCACAAAAATCCTAATCCTCCATCTCCATCTTCTTCACCTTCCATTTTTCCTGCATTTCTTCTTTATCCATTTTCATTTCCTTCATCTGCTACTGTTATGGCTGAAGATCTACCTCTGGTTGGAGCTGATTCCAAGGCTATGATGAGCTAAGCTTTTCAACTCTTGAAGATGGTGGAGTAGCATGAGTTCCCAAGCTTCAAAGGGGAGTTTTAGTTTTAATCTTTAGTTTTTTAGCTAGGCATTTATGATTTCCTAGGTTTAAGAGTTGTAAAGTCTTAGTTAGATGCTTTGATTAATTCTGTAATCAGTAGTTACTGATTAGCATTTGTATTTTTGGACTGATTGATGTTGAACTATGAGCTTAAATATATGTAGTTGCATATATGCTTATTGTATCTCTCATGATTCTCTCATATCTTGCATAGTTGTGTTTGGGTACTCAGTTGCTTGTGTGTTACATTAAGTCAATTGCATGATCATTCCAAATTTACACATTAGGGGAGCTAAACAAAGTTTTCATTAATGAGTTCATTAATGTAAGCTTTGGACTCATTGAGTTAATGAGGTTCTTTTTAAGAAAACCTAATGGATTTTTGAAACCCCCAGTATTTTAAGTGAACCATGATTGCCAACAAAACCATTTTCAAGAGACTTCCTATCAATCACTTCCATTACATCACTATTATCTTAAAAACTCCAAAAACATAGTATCTTAGATTTGTTTTCATTGCATTCAGTTTTGGCACATTTCATTAAATGTTAAAAACCCAAAAACCCCTTTTCATTACTTTGCATAGCATTTAGTCTAACTTAGGTAATTAATTAAGGCTCCCAAAAGAGCGACCCGAGTTTGCATTATACTGCATTGCTTGGATTAAATTTTGAGTGAGAACCCCAAAGCAAATGATAAGAAAGGCTCTCTTCAACCGGCCCGCGGACTTTTGGCCCGTTTAAGAAAAAATACTATTTTTCATATTTATCATATTTTTTTATAAAAATATAAAAATAAACCAATGAAATTATTAATAAAAGACATAAATATGAATAAAATTAAGTCACAAATATAAAATATCATCATATATAAATATTCATTAACATCTAAGAACATCCAAAACATTCATTAACAAGATAACAACATCTAAAAGTTTTATCTATAATGCAATTATGCAATAAATAAACACTATCATTAATCTTTTGAAACTTCATCATTACTATAATTAATTACTTTTCTTCATAAGTATGCTTTTCTTTCGTAACAAAAATATCAAGTTTTTCTTCTTTATAAGAATCTTATTTTTAAATTTTGCAATCTAACTATTATTTTACTTTAATGTGAGAAACATTGTTGTTGAAACTCATGAATTTCTAATTCAAATTATAGAATCAAAAGTTATATAAGTATAAAAATATTCTATTATCAAATATATATATAGTTTAAAAATATCAACGCATATAATATAAATCAAATCATTATTAAAGTCTACATTAACCCATTTTTTAAAAATTTAATTGGATAAATTATTGTCTAAAACTAAATTTAATTTTAAAATGATAATAATAACTAAATATTTGAAATATTATTAACAATGTAAAAAATTAATAACATTAATATTATATAAAAAATTTAAAAAATAAAAAAATTATAAAAGGGCCGGCCCTTTTAAGCCCTCGGCCCTCCAGGGCTATCCCTCCAGGGCTTATTTATCATTTTAGGAGAAAAATATCAAGCCCGACCCTCATAATTTCAGGGCTTAAATGGGCCGGCCTGATGGGCTTGGCCCGTTTTCAACATTGATGGTTGGGATACTTGCTCAGTAAAGCTAAAAACCTAGTCCAATAGTCATAAAGAGACTCTTGTTCTTGCTGAGATACTCCACAAATTTCCTTCCTAAGCCTTAAAGTTCTTGAAGCTGGAAAAGACTTATCTAAGAAGGCTTCCTTGAGTTGCTCCCATATTAGAGTTGAGTAATGTTGAGGAAGAGTGGTTAACTATTGTCTAGAATTTCCCTCAAGTGTAAAGTGGAAGACACTTCTCAATACATCTTCTAAAGAAGCTTTAGGTGGCTTCACAGTTACACAAATTGAATACATCAAGTCCAAATGCTGCTATGGATCATTACCTGCAAGTCCATAAAATTTGGGTAAGGTACTGATCAAACCACCTTTGATCTTCAAACCAAGATCATGAGCATCAAACCCTCTAGGTGTACAATTAATAGTTGAGTTATTCAATTCCCTAATACTCCTATTATCATCATCAGGGTTCTTAGGGACATGGTACTGCATGTTCTCAGCTTCTTGTTCATCTTAGTGTTGCCTATTAGGGGGTCTTTATGGAGGTCTATGACCTATATCATTTAGGTTAGTGCTAACCCTATGTTGCCCATTATTTTACCCTCCATTAGGAGCTTGATTCTCTTACCCTTCCATTACCAAATGATTATCATAGAATTGACCCAAATCAGATTTAGAATCAGATATGAGTCCAACTAACTCACTAACACTAGATGAAGAAGATGAGTAAGGGTGTATGCTTGTGCTTGTGTCCAAATTTTTATTCTTTTTTAAAAGTCTAAGTGTTTTATTTATCTTCCTATCCAATAGATAAAATGTTTTGTCCCTAGTCATGCACCAAAACCACTTGAGAGAATTGAACTAAAACAGTAAAAGTAGGAATCAAGTCCAAGCGCTGCGGCTTTTAGCTTAAGGTGCTGTGGCCTCTGTGACTGAGAGTTACTGAGAGCCAAGAAAGCAGAGACGCTGCGGCAGATTTGCAAGGTGCTACGATGCTTTACACTAAGAGTAAGACAGGAGAGGCACTACGGCAAATTTGCAAATGTGTCGCGGCCTCTGGGACAGAACGAGCAAAATCAACACTAAACTACAACTCAGCTGCCTTGAAACTTGAAAAAACTCAAGAGCAGTGGTTATAAAGCAATTGAGGCACACTTTGGAGCAAGAATGGTTACAAGTTGAAGCAATTAATGAGTCACACAATGAAACCCAAGTATGATTAGCCAAAAAGTCAAGAATCCAATTTTCAAAACCTTCAATTATGCAGTAACTAAAGAAAAACCAGAAAAACACAACCTAATTCTATCCTAAGTGCAGTAAAATACTGCTAACACTAGGGAGACAGAGTTTCTCGGCAACAATGCCAAAATTTTGATCTTATGTCATTTAAAACCAAATTTAATACTCTAAAGATTATAGTAAAGTAGCTTCTAATCAGAGGTCGATCTCAAGGAAATCAAGAGTCTAATAGTGTTATTAAGTGATTAAGTCACAAAGTACAATAGAAATTAGGTGAATGCATTGGCAACTGAGATGAATTCATTTCTGAAACTTTAATCAAAATGCTACTAAACAAAAAATCAAGAGTTCAAAATAGATAATGTTTTGAGATTGGAAATCAATGAGATGAATGATTCCTAGGAGATATAACTTTGCCTTTACTACTTCCTTGTATTAATCAGAGTTTAAAAGCTTTAATTGAAATGCTTTCTAATGAGATGAGATTGATTAAATAGAGATTCAACCACTTCTAAAAGAAGTATTAACCCTTCTCAAGAATTCAATCACAATGTATAAATCCATAACTAGATCTAGCTAAAGAATCATACATCATTACTCTAAATCAAGAAGATAACCTCTAAATACAATTAACTAAATCTCAAATCACAGAAGTGGATAGAGAGGAGTCTAAATCCAGAAACAAAGATTGACAACACAATCAAAATGTCACTAAAATTAAACACCTATAAGCTCTAAACTCTTCCGTGTTTAACCATGGCTCAGCCTCCATTATAGCTCCTAGATATGGAAGACTCAAGTTAGAGGATGTAAACTTCATCACAGTAATGGTGATGGATAGAATGTGGCAGATCTAGACAGAGGATTCTGGGCAAATCGAAAACAAAGAGATGAAGATAAAAAACTGGATCTGAAAACTGAATAATCCTCCCTAAATGCTTCACTCCCTTATAACTAACACCTCCCAACTGAAATTAGTTCCGGATTCGTGTGCTAACCAAAGTAGAGCTCTAAGATCCAGTCCTATTCCTTCTCTATAATCTATCACGCGTTCCTCTAGTTTAAATTGCTGACATCCATCATCCACTGTGGTACCTATGATCATCCACTGCAGCACACGTCCAACACTGTGTCATTTAGATTAGTGACTCTGAGCTGCCTGTTGAACCAAATCCATCGTGGCATCTTTTACAGAAAGTCTGCCACTTTTACACACCAAGTCCCTAAATGTTCCTTTCTTTAATTTCTAAACCTGAATTCTTATGAAATTACAAAACACTCCTTCCAAGCAATTATTAGTATGTCATCATAATTAGTTCCAAAATTAAACATACAATTCCGTAAAAATCATGCTAGAATCAATGAAATTTAGAGAGATATCACCTCGACTTTCACTAATAAGGCTAGGCAAATCTAAGAGCTCAAAAGAAGAAGAGCTCATGATGAGGACAAGAGCACAAACTGATCCAGAAGAGAAGTTAACTCAAGCTCAAGACCAAGCACCTCATGAAGTTGCGCCAGAAGATGAAAGCACTGTGGAGAGCTCAACCTACAAGGGCAAACAAAAGGAGGACAAAGCAGAGACTAGCATACAAGGAGCCTCTAAGCCTTTAGGTAAGAAGGTATATGCTAAAGATCTTCCTTTTCCTGAAGCCTATTTCTCTGGTAAGAAAAAGTTTGATGCTGAGTTTGCCACTGATGCTTACACTTTATTTCACAAATTGGAAATCAATATGCCCATAATTCAATTCTTGAGAGGGAACCCTAAATACTTTAAATTACTAAAGAAACTATGTAATGATAAGCAAAGGTTTAGGCCTCTTGAGAGAATTCAGGTGAGTGCTAACTTGTCATTCTTGTTTAAAGCTGAACGACCGGCTCGATGCCAAGACCCTAGATCTTACACCATTCCCTATACTATCAGAAAGGTTCACATTAAGGGAGCATTGTTAGATTTAGGAGCTGCTACAAACATCATGGCTTGGTTGGTCTACTTGGCTTTAAGGATAAATGGTATCAAAGACACAAGTATAGTGCCCCAATTAGCAGATCGATTATTAGGTATCCTAAGGGCATAATAGAGGACATTCTAGTTCAAGTTAAGGACCTAGTATTCCCTACTAATTTCTATGTTTTAGACATGTCAAATGAACTTGTAAATGAAAGCACTTTGATTTTGGGAAGACTTTTCCTGCAGACTTCTAAAACTATCATAAGCATGAAACATAGCTGTATAACAATGGAAGTATGAGACTGTCACATCCGGTAATATGACAATTAGGGATAAGGAATATTCCTAAACATTTAAGACCAAAAAGGATAAGGAGAAATAGAAACTTTGGTAGAAAATATTTATTATGATTTTTCAAGGCAATTATCAAAGTTTGACTAATTAAGAAAAATTGGTCAAAAATAATTATGGAAAAATATTTCTACATCTCAGAAAATCAAGAAAAAATAAGGATAATGTTCCTTGAGAATTATATGAGGTTATATAATTGGTTTTATGACCAAATTACCCTTGAAAAAATTACACAGGAATTTAAGGGTAATTTAAGCTAGTTTAAGGCCTTTTAATTCTAAATAAATATTTGGAAGGAGAATGAAATCCTAAAAAAATTCCTATGATGTCATAAGAAATTATAAGATATTATGGGATTAAAAGGAGACTTTCAGATATCTAAGATTTTTCCTAATTATTTAAACAAACGGGAAAATCAATAATGAGAAGGAAATTAGTTTTCCTTTTTATTTAATTAATGAAAAATTGAGTTTGAGCTAAAGAGGGCATTTTAGGAAGAGAAAATTGAGGAGAATAAATTATAGATCTGACAAAAAATAATTACAGAGGCCAGAGTACTGTAATTATGGAAAAAGAATTAAACTCGGAGTAAAAGTACACCAATAAAGTGAAGATTAAAGTCTTGCACTTTATTTGGCCCACAATTTGCCATTTGTTAAGCCCCTAATTGTAACATCCAAACTTTTGGGCCTAGAAGTACCAGAAATAGCCTGAATTGGATAGGCTACTAGATCCTTTTTGAGCAAAAGTCCTAAAGATGAGAAAGGAAGTCAAAGCAGTTTTAGGGACTAAATCGCAAAGTAAAAGTTTTTAGGGGCTCAAGTATAATCAAGGCTAGAGGCTCCAGTAAAGTCTTAAGGGTCTAGAGAGAGAAAAGAGGCTAGATACAGGCCAAAGATTAAGTTAGAAGCCTCAAAGAGATGGTTGTATAAAGTTAGGTCCAAGCAGGGACTAAACGTAAATTCAGAAAGTTATGACCAACAGTGGTAAAAATGGAAGAGTATATAGAGAATTCTAAGAAAATCCTAAAAAATAGGAAATAATATTCTAAGGCTCTTATGTAAAGAGAAAAGATGAAAATACCCCTGAGGTAGCTTAAATAGAATTTATGAGGTTATGACCGGTAAAAAGTATACCGTTTGAGGTAATTATTTGAAATAGTAAGAGACCTCAAAAATGTATACAAAAATGAGATTAAATGGTTAAAAGGTTGTACTAATTTATAAAATTAGCCCCACAACCAAAAGGCCAGTGGAATGGCTTTAATAAATTAAAAAGCCAATTATGCTGGTAAAAGGGTATTTTAATAAACAAATTTTTATGTAAGGCTTAAAGGAAGTGTTATGGCCTAAAAAAATTCATAGATACTCTCTAGAATTAAAGAGAATTTATGGAGTAGATAGAAGAATTTTTTGAGCTCTGAAAGACCATAAAGAAAGCCGGAGAAACGTGGGCCAAGTAAATTCGGAGGAAACTTAAGGATTAAGTTTTGATCCAACAGCTAGGATCTAATCTCCCTTCTTCTCCACCACATTTGTGACACCTAGCACCTTCTAGACGAATGAGGTAAAGATGATGCAAGAAGATGATGCAATGATGATGTAAAAGTCAACTTGAAGTTCCAAAATTGCCCTTACCCTTTCTATTAGCCACCAAGGGCATTTTGGTCCATTCAAGCCAAATTTTTGGCTATAAACAGGAACTCATCTCCTTCATATTTTGGCCAAGCAAGGAACTATAGGGGAAACTCTACCGCTCTTGCATTTAGAGAGACAAAGAGCTAGTTCTAGTGAGAGAAAGTCCACCTAAGTTCAAGCTTCAAGATCAAGGTATGTGATGGTTGTAGCATTTGATTTGATGCCTATTTCGAATAAGTTACTCTTTGTATCTGATTTTGAAATTTGTCATGATTAAAGTACACTCTGTAAGCTTTAAATCCATGGGTAGAACACTTCATTTGGATAAGTGTACGATTTATGGTGATTTTTCAAAGTTAGGGTTTGAAATCTGGAAACAGTGTTGAACCTTTGGAAGAGTGTCAAGTTCTGTACAATTTCAATACTATTCAGAATAGAATTGGTTCCTAAAACTATTTTTCGTGTAAATTTGACTTAAGGACCTTTCAGTGAGACTTGGAACCACTCAATTTGGATTTTTCTAGAATTAATTATGAATTTTCAAAGTTGAGCAAAAGTTCTGGGTTTTCTACATGAACAGTACTCGTGAACCAAAATTTTCAGATTTGATATTCTTGAATCTAAAGCCATCTAAAGTAGTCCTAATTGACAAGAAATAGATCTTAAGGATGGGAAATGATGAGATTTAGGTTAGAAAAGCTAGAAAGGAAACCCTAAGACTAAGAGAAAGGGTTGAGGTTCAAGAGAGCTAGTCTTGAACTTTATGTAATCTAGTGGTCCTAATGGATTGTATGATCAATGTGACTATGTTTAGGACCTTTGGAACATCCAAGAGGATGTTTGGTGATGTTCATCTAAATGCCCACATGGTTGAAAAGTCAAGGGAGTCAAAGGAAAAGTAAGAGGAAAGCTTGAGGTGCAAGGTAGTGAACTTACCCTTTATGTGCTTGACATGAGTATGCTAATATGTCACTAATTAACAAGAGAATAAACAAGTTACGTGTAGTGCATTAGCATCCATCTAATATGATTATGTGGTATTTTTTGCTACTGAGATTCCCCCAAATCTCACCCCCTCCCTAATCAACCATTTAGGTCAATCATCAATGGGCAATAATAGCATGAGAAGCAAAGAGAAGAAAGTGGAGAATTGTTCATGTTAATGAATGATATTATTATTCAAGATGTAATTCTCCTATGATGTAATTTATGTTATGGATGCCTATGATGCCATGTATTTAATTATAATGCTTATGGCATGAATGAAAGTGTATGAGCATGAATGGGAAAGTGTAAGCCCATGTTATGTATGCCAAAGAAATAAGAAGAATTAAAGTAAAGAGATGTTAAGGGATAAAACGTAGGTCCTGGAATAGTAGGTTTGTAGCTCCAATTTGACCTACCAAATGAATGATTTAAGTCACGAGATTTGACAACCTTATAATACACATCCCAAGTTTTAAAATGAGAGGTAGATCACCTTAATTGGATGTGTACACAAGGAGATACAAATTTCCAAAGTTGAGGCACAGAATCTGGAAGTTTCAGATTTTACGAAATGAATAGTAATATTTATTGATTAAACTGTACAAATTGGGCAAAGATAAGTCCAATTGGATATTTTTTCCTTAAAGAGCATCAAAATAGCTTTTCGTAGAATTTTAAAAAACCTCAATACAACTTTTATGGAATTAGTTATGAATTTTTGAAGTTGGACCTGTAATCTAAAACTTAAACAGTGAATAGTAACCTGAGTAATTATGTTGAAATTTTTAAATCTGCGGGCTTGTGTTATGATCTACTTGAACCATAACGCTTACGAATGCATGCTCTGAGGAGTTAAAGGTAGGACGTTTCACTAATGGAGAGTAATTAAAGTTGCAAAGTGTCAAGCCTTGAGAGGAGAGGATCTTGACTTTGGAAACTAAATACATTTAGATTTATTTAACTAAGAAACAAGTTTCAAGAAGGAATAGGGAGGTGACACTTGGCCTATCATTAAATGATGGTAGTTGAGATATTTTGAGCATTAAGTGAGCTCTTCCTCCCCTAATTTTAGATGTGAGGTTCGGCCAAGGAGAGACAAGAGAGAAAAAGAGATAACTTAAAGGGTGAACAAGGAGGAATCAACCACTTTGGATCAAGAAAGCTTAGAGTTAAGGTTAGTGGATGACTCTAAGTTGTTTCTAGCTTGATTCTCTTGAGTTGAGTGGTTAATATTTCTAGTTCTTCCCTTCCTTTTGTGCTGGCCAAAATGTATGATGTATAGGGGAGAAAATTTTGTCGTTCACACATGTTAGAACACTTCAAATCATGATAGTTTCAAGTGGTTCCAAGTAGTTATATGTTGTTTTGAAAAGTTTTTCTTAGTTGAATCTTGAGGAGTAGGGTTTGGCCACTTCAAGAACTATGAGCTAGGATGAGTTTTTCAATTTTTTGATACTTCCATTGTGTTCAAAATGGAAAATGGTGTAGGACAAGCCTAAAGAACAAGTGTTGGAAGCATTAGAATCAAAATTGTGATTTTTAGAAAAATCTAGACCCTATTTGGCCAACCTTGGTTCGTGAGGAAGGAATTTTCTTTTCTTAAATTGAAGCCCATATTTGGATTCTAGATGAAAAATCATGTACGAATGGGTCAAAAGGGAATTTTTAGGGTTAAGGAAACAATTTCTAAAAATTCAAAGAACAAGGACAGAAGCTTTAAGGGGTTTAGGAGTTACTTGAGCTATGTTGTTAATTTTTATGTGAAATGATTGGTAATCTTGCTACCCTTTTTGTGATTTATCATGTTAGGGTTTGTTAATTGTAGAGAAAAAGAAGAAGGTCAAAGAACCAAAGAGCATTAGATTAACTTAGTGGGATTTAATTAGCCACTAATGTTAACTTTGCATTGTTATTTATGGTATGAATGCTTGCTATTGTATGGTGTAACATCTAGACTTTTAGGCCTAGAAGTTCTAGAAATAGCCTAAATTAAATAGGTTACCAGACCCCTGTGAGCAGAAGTCCCAAGGATGAAAAAGGAAGGTAAAGCAGTTTCAGGGACTAAACTGCAAAGTAAAAGTTTTCAGGGGCTCGAGTATAATTAAGGTTAGAGGCTCCAGTAAAGTCTCGAAGGCCCGAAAAGAGAAAAGAGACTAGATACAGGCCAAAGGTTAAGCTAGAAGCCTCAAAGAGAGGATTATATGAAGCTAAGTCCAAGAAGGGACTAAACTGTAAATTCAGAAAGTTATGACCAACAGGGGTAAAAATGGAAGAGTACGCAGAGAATTCCAAGAAAATCCTAGAAAATGGGAAATAATATTCTAAGACTCTTCTATGAAGAGAAAAGATGAAAATACCCCTGAGGCAGCTTAAATGGAATTTATGAGGTTGTACTAATTTATAAAATTAGTCCCGCAACCAAAAGGCCAGTAGAGTGGCTTTAAGAAATTAAAGAGCCGGTTTTGCCGATAAAAGGGTATTTTAGTAAATGAATTTTATGCAAGGCTTAAAGGAAGTGTTATGGGCTAAGAAAATTCATAGATACTCTCTAAAATTAAAGAGAATTTATGGATCTGACAGAAAATAATTATAGAGGCCAGAGCACTGTAATTAGAGAAAAGAAGTTAAACCCGGAGTAAAAGTGCACCGATAAAGTATTAATCAGAGTCTTGCACTTTACTTGGGCCATAAGTCGCCACTTGTCAAGCCTTTAATGGATGGTAATTAAAGCTTTCCAAGTGTCAAGCTACCAATGGAGAGGATCTTGACTTTGAAATTTAATTACATTATGATTTAAGTTAATTAAGAGAGAGGATTAAGATTAAGTAGGCTAATGACACTTGGCATAACATTAATGATGGTTGGTGGGATATTTTGTACACATTAATGAGCTCATCTCTACCCTAAATCAGATGGGAATTTCGTGCAAGGCATGAAGAGAGGGAAAAAGAGAGAGTTTTGAGGGAAAACCAAGAGAAAGGCATCAACTTTGGTCATACAATCAAGGTTCAAGGTGAGTTCTTGGCTCTAGATGTGTTCTTGCCTTGGTTTCTTTCTCTTTTATGGTTGAAAATATGTCTTCTCTCCCTTTTGATGGCTGGTCGAAATAGTTGATGAGTGGGGAAGGGAGTTTGGTTGTTAGATCTTGCTAGAACACCTCAAAGTATGGTAGATCCAAGTGAATCTATGTGAAAATTGGAAGAATTACGTGCTGATTTGATGGCTTTTTCGAATTAGTTACTGTTCATATCTGGTTCTAAAATTTGGCATGCTTAAAGTACACTCTAAGAGCTTTAAATTCATGGGTAGAACACTTTATTTGGATATGTGTACGATTTATGGTGATTTTTCAAAGTTAAGGTTTGAAATCTGGAAACAGTGTTGAACTTTTGGGAGATTGTCGAGTTCCGTACAATTCTGGTACTGTTCTGAGTAGAATTGGTTCCTGAAACTATTTTTCCTTTAAATTTAACTTAATTAGCTTTCAGTGAGACTTGGAAGCACTCAATTTGGAGTTTTCAGATTTAATTATGAATTTGCAAAGTTGAGCAAAAATTCTGGAGATTCTGCGTGAACAGTACCCACGAACCAAAATTTCTAGATTTGATATTCTTGAATCTAAAGCCATCTAAAGTGGTCCTAATTGATAGGAAATAGATCATAAGGATGTAAAATGATAAGATTTATATTAGAAAAGTTAGAAAGAAAACCCTAAGACTAAGAGAAAGGGGTTGAGGTTCAAGAAAACTAGTCTTGAACTTTATGTAATCTAATGGTCCTAATGGATTGTGTCATCATTATGGTTATGTTTAGGACCTTTGGAACATCCAAGAGGATGTTTAGTGATGTTGACCAAATACCCACATGGTTGGAAAGTCAAGGGAGTCAAAGGAAAAGTAAGAGGAAAGCTTGAGGTGCAAGGTAGTGAACTTACCCTTTATGTGCTTGACATGGTATGCTTATGTGTTGGTTTGTATTTGTTGTTTGAATGATGTTGTGACATGATGATTGTTGCTGGAAATGCTGTTTTTAATATGTTCCCATGGCCATGCATTTTTATACCAAGCATAAAGCATGATGGCATGTCACTAGTTAACTTAAATTTATGAAAAACTACATACCATACACTAGCATCCATCTTGTGCATGTATGTGGTAGTGTTTGCTACTGAGATTCCCCCGAATCTCACCCCCTCCCTAACCAACCATTTAGGTCAAATCAATGATGGGCACTAAAGGCATGAGAAGCAAGGAGAAGAAGTGGAGAATTATTAATGCTAATGATTGATGTTATTATTCAATGTATAATTCTCCTATGTTGTAAGTTATGTTATGAATGCCATCAATTCAATGTATGTGCTTAGGATGTTTATGGCATGAATGAAAGTATATGAGCATGAATGGGAAAAAGTAAGCCCATGTTAGGTATGCCAAAGAAATAAAAAGAATTAAAGTAAAGAGATATTAAGGGATAAAACGTAGGTCCTGAAGCAGTTAATTTCAAGTTTCAGTTCGACCTATCATATGAATGAGTTAAGCTACGGAATTTGGTACACTTATAATGCATATCCCAAGCTTTAAAATGAGTGGTAAATCACATCATTTGGATGTGTATACAATGAGATATGAATTTTTGAAGTCAAGGCGTAGAATCTGGAAAGTCCAGATTTTACCAAATGAATAGTAATTTTAATCCAATAAACTGTACGTTTTCAGTGAGGATGAGTTCAGTTGAATATTTTTCCCTTAAAGAGCATTGAAAGAGCTTTCCATAGAATTTTGGAACACCATACGATTTTTGTAGAATTAGTTATGATTTTTCAAAGTTGGACCTGTAATCTGAAAACTGGACAGTGAACAGTAATATTCTGAAAATTAACGTCCAAATTGAAATTTTTAAGTTTAAGACCATCCAAAGTGGTCTGGAATGGGTCTAAATAAATGCTAAGGTACTATATATGTAAGGTGTGACATATGGTTGAACTATGATGATTGTGACATGGTTGCTCCTTGCATTTGTTGCCATGGCCTTACATGTTGAGATTGCCTATTTATAAGAAGATTAGTTCTCCTATGATAGCTGATGTTAAAGTGCTTTATAATGATACATGTTGATGTTTTGGTTGATTAATCATGCTATTGGGATTTCATTGAAATCTCATCCCCCATATGTAACCTAACATTTTAGGGCTGAATCATAAAAAGGGAAGCTATAAATTCAAGGGTAATTATGGTGGTGATCCATGAGGAAATAATTATATTTTGGTTATGTAAATGTATGGTGATGGGATGTTGTAACCCTAAGCAGGATGCCAACTTAGAGCTACGTTTTTATTAAGTTACCAAACGCATTAAATCATAAAATTTGGTATGAATGTAGACCACGTTCTAAGCTTCAATTTGATAGCACATTAAAAATGGCTAACTACACAATTTATAATGATTTTTCACAGTTAAGGTCCAGAATCTGGAAAAAGAGCTTTTACAAAAATGACTGGGGTGACTTCCACAAAAACCTGGCACTTTCTCAAATAGAATTGGTTCACAAATCTATTTTCTCTTGAAAGAGCATTCAAAGAGCTTTTCATAAAATTTTGAACCACTCCATTTTGATTTTTCTAGATTAGGTTATGATTTTTTGAAATTAGACCAGAAAAGTAGATTTTTACCACATGGGTAAAAAAAATTTGAAAATCAACATTTTTTGGATATTTTTGAGCCCAAGACCATCCAATGGTCTAAAATGCCTCAGAATAAATTCTAAACCGTACTAGAAGTAAGGTGTAACATTTTTGATATCAGAGCGGAGGTTCTGGCATAGGATAGAATGCTCTGCTTAAGTTTATGCATTACATATCAGGGTTGGTTGAGGAGAAACTGACAAACCTTTGCAGGAATTAAGATGGAAAACAAAATGGATTGGGACGCTAGATCTGAGAAGTCGGTCAATGATTGGGATGTTAACATAATCAATCTCATAAAAAAGGATCCAGTGGGATGGACTATAGGGACTGCTAGCCCAGCATACTCAACAAAGGGGTCCAATAATTATCCAGAGCAATGGGCTAACCTTATAAGGGTTACTGTTGAAGATTTGATGAACCTTCTTGGACCTGGTGACCTGGTAGATCCCGTAACTAGTTTGTATCAGGAACCAATGGACCTTAGTCTTTATATTCAGTCTCACAGATAGCCCGTTACCCTAAGTTTGCACCCAAGTGACATCCCAAGACCTATTGCCAGGCCAGTGATACCCCCAACACCTACAGTACCTATCCCTGTTTCGACAGAGCCTAAGATCCATAGTCAGGATCAGCTGAGAGAGAAATTGGAATTCTTAAGTCGTCATATCAAGAAAGATAAGGATCAGCAAACTAGACCTTACCATTTACCTAGATTACCTTCAGGGAGTAAAGGTGTTATATTAAACTCATAGACTAGCTTCTCAGAATCACTTTTTCACAAAATCTATTCTTCAAAAAATCTATTCTCCCCAGAATCTATTCTCCAAAAGCTATTCTCCAAACCATGGTTTGGTTACATTCAAACACCCCCTAGATACCAAGGACTAGGTTTATACAACGATGGATATGCTCCTATATTTACCCTTATGGGTATATGAGTTCTGTCACCTGGATCAGATAGTGGGATTAGGTGTTGAGGATTACATCCAGCGCCTTGAAAACTTTATTAAGATTCACTGTTTTTAGATAGTCAGATCCTCGCAATACTAATGTAGGACTTGTTTTGTTACAGTAACTGTAGTAGGTTAGTCTGGCATGTTTGATTGCTATATATGTTTCTAAGATGGCTATGTATATTTGAACCATATTGTCGTGACTGATGATGGAGGCTTGAATGATGTATTATGAATGCATATGTTGTTAAATGAAATCCAAGCATGTTGTTTATTTCTTGTTCCTTGGTTATGCTATCCATTTAGTTAGCATAATGGTTAGAGCCTAATAAAATGCTTCACTAGAGAGACCCTCAGAACACGACGCAAAGGTCCCTTCCAATCCACTATGGTTAATTTTAGATCATTTAGAACAGCAACAAAGGATTATTAAAGAGGTGAAGGCGACACAAGCTTGCCAGGAACAAGAGCCGCAATAACAACAACGGTAGCAGAGGCAGTGGCTAACCTCGATAGGAGGCAGTCGGAAGAAGAAATTTCCACAGCTCAAGCATCAAAATAGTTGCCTAAACTGGCAATGCCAGTAGTAGACCTCAACAGTGGTAAACCCTGATAGCATCCGGCAGTGGATGAGCCATTTTTGCAAGCACAATCTGCTATCCTTTGACGGAGTGTTTGATGTCTAAGTGACAGGGGACTGGATTAACTGCTTGGAAAAGATTTTCAAAATTTTGGACTGTCTGACTAAGTGGAAAGCCTGAATAGCAATCTACAAGCTAGAAAAGGATGCCGTGGAAGAACACCGAACTCATTCTTGATGCTCAGAACACGAGAGTGACATAGGAAGTGTTCTTGGAGTAGTTTTATGAGAAGTACTTCCCCAGGTTAATCAGGGATGAAAGGGAAGCGGAATTCCTGACCCTCAAGCAGAAGGATAACAAGCCATTTGATGAATACTTAGCTAAGTTTATCTGTCTGTCTCTACTCCAGTTATCTGCGTTACTAAAAGGATGAGAGGTGGATGATGGAGAAAATGATTAAAGGATTGAAGTAGTCTTTAAAGGAAATGATTGCTCCCACGCAATTTGAGCATTTCCGTAAGGTAGTTGAAGCCTACCAAATTACATAGAAAAGCTTAAATCATCATCTGATGGTTAAGTCTACTCCTAAGTCACAAAAAAGAGATCAGGGTGGCACCTCTTCTAATGCCAACAGGAAGAGCAAGATGCCATAGGGCAATCGAAAGAGTAAGAAGGAAGCCAAGCCCCCAAATGGCAAAGAATGCCCAATTTACAGTAAGAATCACGGTAACAGACTGTGTATGATTAGACAGAATGTCTGCTATACCTGCGGTAAGCCCAGACACTTCTTAAGAGTATGCCAGCAAAATATAGAGAAGGTAAGGTCGCGCACCCAAGGACGAGTATTTGCCATCACAGGGAAGAAACTCAAATGTCACTAGAAATGATCTAAGGTACGATCATTATTAACAACTCCCCAGTGATTGCATTGTTTAATTCAAGCGCTAGTCATTTTCTTATCTCGTATGTTTACTCTAAAAGACTTGGCTTGGTTATGAACATGTTGTCTTATGACATGCGTGTGTCCACACCAATACACTCTAGGATAGTACATTTGATATGAGCACTTGTACATTGCTTTAGATTTGATATATATGCCTTCCATGAAGTTGATGTGGTAATTGGATTGAATTGGTTGTCATCCCATAGTGATAAGGACAAAATGATGATCCTACCCCTAAAAGAAATAGAGTTAAATCCGGAAGTTAAGTTGAACTTCATAACGAAAGCCCAGACGGGCAATAGTATGATGAATGAAGCTAAGTAAGACTAGCAGAGGTTAAGAGAAAAGTGTAGTTCATCATAATAAGCCAAGAGAGTTGGTGGTAATGAATGGATATAAAAGAGATTACCAAAGGAGGTGATAACTTTCATCACTACAAACAAGGATTCTAGTCATGACGGATGAACACAACAACTCTCAGATGTTGAGATGGTAACTCAACAAGACACAACAACTCTCAAAAGTCACAGAAAGTAAGATTAGTAAAGGTTAGAAAGAGAGAGGTAGCCACTATTTAGAGTTATTAGATTCCCCCTTAAAAGGAAGAGTAATGATAAGGAGTTGAACAAGATGGTTAGGGGTTGAGTCTATACACTACTAAGAAGGTATAGTGGCCACCTATGCTAGACAAACCTTACAACCTCGTTAGGGTTGGTGCACCATAATAGAGTAGATATCTCAAGTCCTAGAATAGACAAATAGTAACTTGGAGATAGTGAAGTCAAGATGGATAGCCCTAGTGAAATTTCTTAAGGATCAAGAAGAAGAGATAGATAGCTGTGCAAGAAACTAGCTTAACAAGTTGGCATATTTCCAATGATGTTAAGAAATACTCAGTCACTTGGAGTTTAGGTTGAGAAGCACCTTTTGTTAAGGGATAAAGTCTTGGCTAGGAATCTTCCTAGAGAAAGTGGGAATTGGTCCTCTGATTCAGAATTGATGTTGCTCTCAATGAAGCAAGATACCCTATCTGAACTGGAAAGGGGAGCAGCCGAGGCAAGGCAATCGAAGTTAACCTTACCCAACAGACGCATGAATAGCCAAGAACGAAGCTAGACTTGGATGTACCTGAACTTAGTAGAGTACTAGAGCAAGCAGAAAGAAGAAGAATCTCATAAGTCCTCTCCCTATGACTTGCAGAATCAGTTACGAACACAAAGAGAGGCTCCCTCTTATAGGGATAAGATGTCTGGATGGCACGCGACGAACACAACAATCAGTATGAGCTTGCACTCCTTGCATTGAAATGCTAAGTATTATGCATGCTAGAGTATGCTCATACTAAAAGGTAAAGTAGAAGATGGAGAAGTTGCATAAGTCCTCTCTCTGTACCATTCTAAGATAGTAAGAGACGGTAAGAGCGGCTGGAGGAGTAAGGAAATTCCTAAGGTAGATCGGCTTGGGCACCTAAAGAAGCAAATAGGTGGCCTGGGGAATTGACATGAGGTCTAAAAGAATGGTATTAGTTCTTGGAACAGTTTTGGGGAACTATCAGTTAGGTGACCAACTGAGTGGAGGTGACTTGACTTAGTCCTATGGTCTAAAGTCTTCTAGAGATCTTAATGTAGCTCAAATTAGTGATAGTATTCTAGGGTTATAGTGGACCCTAAAGAGGCTTATGGTAGAGCACAGTAGCTCCCGAGGTCATGATAGACCGACTAAAGGAAGTGGCTAAGCCATAAAAGTAAAAGTATAAAACCCTTTTTAGAAGATGAAGACTAGGGATGAGTTAGAGATATGGAAACCTCTTTCAGTTGTAAACTAATACCGAGAGAGTACCCATGACTTCCTTCTATACAACCTTATCATTGATTAGGCTGGGTTCAATTTCCTTCTGAATAATAGAGGAAAGCTAAAGCTAGAAGAATTAGAGCCATAAAACCTGAAAAAGAGACATTTAGGCTAGCTCTAGATACAGGAAGAACCTTGTGTGGTACAAAGACAGATTGAGTATTGATGGCCAGATCCTTAAGATGAGGTGAGAGAGAAGAATGTAAGCTGAAAAGACCCAACTAAAGATTGATCAAGAAGGGTCTAAGACAGCAGAGTACCAAGGTTTAAGCCTATCAGAATCAGTGTCTCATATTCCCGTCAGTACTGTTCAATTAAGCATGCTCAGGCAAGAGGAGCCCAAGGAAGGGTAACCCTAGGAAGTAAAGTAAGAGGGTGCAAAAGCCATAAATGTTAGACATTTTGGCAAGAATACACTAAGTCCAATAGAAAATGAAAGATAAAGTTAAGGAAGCTATTAAGCTACTTAGTATCCCAAGCAATATCGTTTCAAACGGAGACTCAAGATTTACTCAAAGTTTTGGAGGTCCTCATAGAAAGAAATGACACTACTCTCAGATTCAGTACAGCCCACCATCCACAGACAGATGGACAGGCAGAGAGAACGATACAGATGTTAGGAGATACGTTATATGTTTGTGTGCTTGATTTTAGCAGAAGCTAAGATACGCGCTTACCATTAGCCGAATTCACTTAAGATAATAGTTTCCATTCAAGTATCTGAATGGCACCATACAAAGCACTCTACGGGAGGAAGTGTAAATGTCCCTTGTGCTGGACAGAGCTCAATGAAAGAAGTATGTAAATGGTCCTGATATAGTGGATCAGGCCTCCTAGCAAGTTAAGGTTTAGTAAAGACTTCTAATGGTTTAAAGTAGACAGAAGAGCTATGCAGATACTAGAAGGATACAGTTAGAGTTTGAGGTTGGTGATCATGTTTTTCTCAAAGTGTTGCCAACGACGATAGTCAGTCGATTCCTAAAGACTAAGAAACTAAGTCCCAAGTACGTTGGACTATTTCAAATTTTGTCTAAGGCTGGACTAGTGGCTTAAAGTTGACCCTTCCCTCAAATTTAAGTCAAATTCATGATGTCTTCTATACCTCTCAATTAAAGAAGTACCCCCCAGACCTGACACATGTCATAAGCTACAATGACATTGTGCTCTGAAATAATCTATCTTTCAAGGTCAGACCAGAGCGAATCATTGATCAGAAGGTCAAACAGCTAAGAAACAAGCAGATTCCACTGATTAAAGTAGTTTAGAGAGGTCTTTCCTCTGAGGAAGCAATATGGGAGATGGAGACTGAGATAAGAGAAAAGTACCCCAAACTTTTCCACTAAGGTATGCTTTAAATTTCGAGGACGAAATTTATTTGAGGGGAAGAAATGTCACAAGAATAAGGAGAAATGTCATATCTGATAATATGACAATTAGGGATAAGGAATATTCCTAAATAGTTAAGGGCCAAAAAGAATAAGGGAAATAGAAGAATTTTAGTGGAAAATATTTATTATGATTTTCGAAGGCAATTATGAAAGTTTGACTAATTAAGGAAAATTGGTCAAAAATAATCATGGAAAAATATTTCCAAATCTCAAAAAATTAAGAAAAAAATAAGAATAATATTCATTGAGAATTATATGAGGTTATATAATTGATTTTATGACCAAATTACCCTTGAAAAAATTACAAAGGAATTTAAGGGTGATTTAAGCTAGTTTAAGGCCTTTTATTTGGAAAATTCCAAACAAATATTTGGAAGGAGAATGAAATCCCAAGAAAATTCCTATGATGTTATAAGAAATTATAAGAGATTATGAGATTAAAAGGAGACCCTCAGATATCCAAGACTTTTCCTAATTATTTAAACAAATGGGAAATCAATAATGAGAAGGAAATTAGTTTTTCTTTTTATTTAATTAATAGAAAATGGAGTTTCAGCTAAAGAGGGCATTTTAGGAAGAGAAAATTGAGGAGAATAAATTATAGATCTGACAGAAAATAATTATAGAGGCCAGAGTACTGTAATTATGGAAAAAGAATTAAACCCGGAGTAAAAGTACACTGATAAAGTAAAGATTAAAGTCTTACACTTTATTTGGCCCATAATTTGCCATTTGTCAAGCCCATAATGGAGAGTAATTAAAGTTGTCAAGTGTCAAGCCTAGAGAGGAGAGGATCTTGACTTTAGAAACTAATTACATTTGGATTTATTTAATTAAGAAAGATGTTTCAAGAAGGAATAGGGAGGTGACACTTGGCCTATCATTAAATGATGGTAGTTGAGATATTTTGAGCATTAAGCAAGCTCTTCCTTCCCTAATTTCAGATCTGAGGTTCGGCCAAGGAGAGACAAGAGAGAAAAAGAGAGAACTTGAAGGGTGAACAAGGAGGAATTAACCATTTCGGATCAAGAAAGCTTGAAGTTGAGGTTAATGGATGATTCTAAGTTGTTTCTAGCTTGATTCTCTTGAGTTGGGTGGTTAAAATTTTTGGTTCTTCCCTTCCTTTTATGCTAGCTGAAATGTATGATGTATAGAAGAGAAAATTTTTTCATTCACACATGTTAGAACACTTCAAATCATGATAGTTTCAAGTGGTTCCAAGTAGTTATATGTTGTTTTGAAAAGTTTTTCTTGGTTGAATCTTGAGTAGGGTTCAGCCACTTCAAGAACTATGAGCTAGGATGAGTTTTTCACTTTTTTGATGCTTCCATTGTGTTTAAAATGGAAATTGGTGTAGGATAATCCTAAAGAACAAGTGTTGGAAGCATTAAAATCAAAGTTGTAATTTTTGAAAAAATCTAGACCCTATTCGGCCAACCTTGGTTATTGAGAAAGAAATTTTCTTTTCTTAAATCCATGCCCATATTTGGAATCTACATAAAAAATCATGTAGGAATGGGTTAAAAGGAAATTTTTAGGATTAAGGAAACAAACTCTAAAAATTCAAAGAACAAAGATGGAAGCTTTAAAGGGTTTAAGAGTTACTTGAGCTATGTTGTTAATTTTTATGTGAAATGGTTGGTAATCTTACTGCCCTTTTTGTGATTTATCATGTTACGGTTTGTTAGTTATGGAGAAAAGGAAGAAGGTCAAAGAATCAAAGAGTATTAGATTAAGGTAGTGGGATTTAATTAGCCACTAATGCTCAACCAAATTCCCCCACACTTAAACCTTTGTACTCTTGGACAAAGCCCAAAAATAATTCAAAAAAGTACAAGTGCAATGAGAAATACCAACATGCTTAGAGATAAGAGTAGAAAATTAGTAAGAAATCCCTACGGAGATTTACAATAGTAAAACAAAGATACACTAAGAAAGTAAACACTATGGGTAAATCCGAAAGATAGAGCAAAACAAATTTATCTTAAGGGTATGTGCTTAGCTCTCAACTCACTTGTCTTGAGATTTTTTCACTCTAATCTGTTCAATCCAATCTCTACCATAAGCTTGTGATAATTCTACCTCTCCACCATCAGAACCACAAATTGCAAATCAAGAGGACTTTTAGGGTTTGTAATGGTTGGCGAAGGCTAAGTAAACTGGATGGAATATAATAGAAGAAAGGAGAAATTTTGAGTACAAAGCGTAACAATTACTCTCCCAAAGAAACAAATGTAAAAGTTTCTGAATAAAGGATTACAAGCTTTTCAAGATACTAAATCCTTTTTCTTTTTCTTTTTTATGTTTTCTTTCTTTGGCTTTTCTTCTATTTCATTGCCTCTTTTTTTAAACAAGAAACTACAGCTAAAAATATAATAAAATATTTATATTTTATTTGTATGCATGTACTTAAAACGATGGTCTAAAGGGGTTGGCAATGGTAAAGTGTTTGGGCTTGTGTTTAAGTAATAAGGGCCTGGAGATGAATGCCTCTGTCATGTTTGCAATATATCGATCCATCAAGATTCGATTAAGAATTAAAACAAGTTCTAGAGAAATATGGAATTAAACAGATTCACACAATTTAACAAATTTAAGCCCAAATATCCTTCCAACAGGTATAGCATCTCAATTAATCAATCTCAAGGTTCAAAAACGCATAGTCCTATTTTCAAAATGCAACCTCGTTTACTTTTCATTGAAAATAGTAGGGAATGGCTAAACTAAGTTCAACCATCATTTAAAAGCATGGATAGTTTTCCAAAAACACAAGTATAATTTGAATTTTCCAACAATTTTTTAAAAATACAGGAGCATTAAGAATCTAAACCGGGAGAATTTTTGAAGGGAGAAAATGAAATTGCAAAACATTTAGGGTTTTTTTTAAATTTTCTTTTTTGGCCCTCATCGCGGGGAAGGAAGAAGTGTGCCTCAGTGAACAGTGGTCGAGAGGTATATCTAGCAACAAGCCTGCTTCGCCACGATGAAGTATGGCCGAGAAGTGGAATAAATGAGAAAGAAGCACTTGGCCGCGACAAAACTAAAAGTTTACTGCGGCGAAGGTTGGCAGAAAAACAGAATGCAATGCAATTTTCAAACTTCCCTGGAAATTAACTTCAATAACTTTAAAAATGCACACAATTGATCAGCGCTAAAGAACTTAATGAGTCAAAATAGATGCATGATGAAGCATTTGCTGAAATCTAAAATGGAGATCCCTTCCCCATACTTAAACATGACATTGTCCTCAATATTTAAACCAGTACATGCAAACCAATCAACGAGTAAACCGAAAGTTGTGAAGTCCAATTTTAAATTAAAGAACAACACATTGAATTCACAAAGAGGAGGGAGAAGGTTGACAGGTTGCAAGCAAAACAAAAAGGATAAGTGAAAATAGAGCAGGGGATCAATGCAAGTGTAAAGATAACAGCAAAGTAAGAAGGCCATCAGTAGCCAAGCAGTTAAACCAGCATCCAACAAGCTAAGTGCAAAGTAACAAAAACACTGAAAAGCTTAAAAAGCATCCAACAACACTGACTTAAACAAAAATAAAAACAACAAATAAAGCAAACACAGAAAGAACTACTGCTGCATCCCAACATTATCCCCCCAGATCCAGATGGTCCTGCAGTAGAAGTTCCCGCTCCAGACGTCCCGACTCTGCTTTGAGGGTCATCCTCATCGAGGGGTAGGAGAAAGTTCAACTGGTTTGCAATCAAAGCATCCACACGATAGTGGTAACACCGGTCTCGATCATACAGAGTATTGCGGTCTTTCTACTTCTTCATCTCTTAGAGGAGTGTGACGGCCAACTGGCAGACATGCTTGGCCAGCTCATCAGTATCATCAGCCAGGGTGTTCAAGGTAATAGGTTCAGGGGCTTCTTGACCTTCCTGGCCTTCTTGGCCTTTTTGGCCCTCTTGGGCTGGTGCACAAGCTGCACGAGCTACTCTAACATCATAGACAGGTTAGATGGGAGGAGGTAGGCCAATAACGGGCTGTTTAAGGTGGTTATATCGAAATAAGGGGGCTGGCTCAAAAGGGCTGTCATTGTCATACTCAGGGACATTAGCAGCATGGAAAAGGTTAGTGACTAAGTGTGGAAAAAGGATATTGTTGGTGAGTTTGAAGGTGTTGATGGCATCATGGAGAGCTGAGAAAATGGTGTTAGCTATGTCAAATGATTAGCCAGTCATGAGAAGGTAGATGTATAGGTCTTGGCGCTTAGGGATATTGGCTAGGTGGGTGGTAGGTACGATGTTGTTACAAACTAAGTGCAGCCAAGGACAAGCCTCATGTCAGTATTCAGACCGCTTTAGGTATTGTTTTGTAGTGTGGGGGTGATGCCAAGTGGCACTATCATGACAAGGGTTTTGGACAATAGCATCATAAGGATAGTTATGTTCATATTCTAAATAACCAGAATGGCAACAAGGTGGAAGGAGGTAATGGTAGTGGATGCTTTCAACGGTAAAAGAACAGTGGACACGAATATTGCAAAAATCAATAATCATGGCACTATGGAATCGAGCATAGGTGTAGAAATAGCAAACAAAGGCATCATTGCCCATGGAACACTGCTGGACCAAACCAGTCAATTGGGATGCTTGGGGGTCTAAAGGAAAGGGCCACTCCTTAAGAAGAGGTCTTTGGTTAATCTTTTCATACAACTCTTCAAAGATGCACTCATCCCTAGAATCAGATTCAGACATAGGTATAAGGTTCTTAGTACGAGGCATCTTTCTATATACAGCACACAAAACACACTAAACAAACATAAACAACAGACAGCAACTAGAAATACCCCAGAAAAATCAAAATTAACGACCAAGGCAGTAGCAAATGGCTATCCAATGATTTATAGGTTTTTAATTTACCAAAAACGTTCACATTTGAACAGAAGAATCACAGAAAAACAAAATGCACTATGAATCATTGGATAGCCTGAGTGCCATGCAACTGAAAACTAAAACTAAAACAACCCAACCCAATCAACAAACCAAAAGAACTAAACAGAGAGACAAATAAACCGAAACACAATAAAAAAGACAGAAGAAAGAAAGAACAAAAGGAAGGAGAAGAAGAAAGAAAGAAACTCACCGAAATAGAAAGGGATCCTGTGTAGAGAGGGAAGAAGGTAGCACTGGGAAAGGGAAAACAACAAAGTTAAGACATGAAGAGGGAGGCAGGACTGGAACTTGCAAAAGGTAGAGGGTTGTGGTTACAATGGAGAAGAGAGGATGGGAAGAGGCAGACAAGAGTAAGGGGGAGGGTTGGCTGATGGTTTCTTTAAAAGAAATGGGTATCATAATATATGGTAAAAAGGGAAGGGGTGGTCGACGGTTTAATAGGAGTTGAGGGTTGAAAGGACAATAATGGAGTTAAAGAATTTGAATGGGGAGGCAATTACTGAGGGTAAAATGGTAATTACATATTGAACAGTAGGGTTTAAGGTAACTAGTCTGTGCAGAATTCAGCCTTTCACCGTGGCAAAAGGTTACGTTCGAACCATCCTGAGAGGTTGAGAAAAGGAGAAAAGGGGACCTTGCCGCAGTAAAACTAGAAGTTCACCGTAGTGAAAGTGTCCCAAGAGGTACACAATCACAGCTATGGGATATGGCCACGATGAAGCTAGAGGTTCGCCATGGCGAAAGTGTCCTGAGAGCAAACATACACAACCTGGGTATCTTCGTCATAACGAAAGTAGCCAGAGACACCAAAATTAATCAAAAACAACATAGCAGAAAAAGAACAAAGGTGCACAAACAAAGGAGGCAGCTGGATACTTCAGAAACTTTCAAGTGCACAAATATAACATCAAAAGGTACCCAATAAGCTCAAGATAAGGCAGCACAACACACAAATTAGAGTAGCAACTTTCTCCAACAGTTAAAAGCAAATAATTTATCAATTTGCAGTACTATAACAATTAAGCACATAAGAAGAAAGAGCAGAGATCAGAATTAAAAAGGGGATCTTATTGAATAGAAATTATTAATTACATTAAAACTAAACTACTAAAGTGGTTTCTTTTCCACACTCATTCAGCATACTAATGCACAGAATATATCACGAGCAATAATAGGGCAAAATTAAGCAAATGAGTAAAGAAAAGAAACAACCTGGGAGTTAAGGAGGCTTTTGATTCTCATGGTAGAGCTTTAGTAGATCACCGTTTACTTTAAATCTGGCTCCAGTTTCCTCATACAAAAGCTCAACTATGCCAAAGTTGTGCACCCTTGTGACTGTGTAGGGCTTGTCCCATCGGGTATTAAATTTCCCTTGCTTGAAAGTGAATAGGGCCTTATACAATAGTACTCGGTCACCCTCTTTGAAGTGCTTCTATAGGATTCCCCGATCATGCATGAACTTGGTTTTCTCCTTATAGAGTCTGGAGTTTTCATAAGCTTCCAGTTTGAGCTCCTCCAACTCTTGTAGTTGCAACTTCCAGTCAAGGTTAAAGGACTGCCCTAGAGGGTAGTGGCTAAGAGTATAATAAGTCAGTGCCCCTGTAGGGGAACCAAGTGGCAACTTAAACCTTAAGTAATCAATGTGACCTTGATAAAGGCAAGGTAACAGGACAAGATGCTTGAGATTTGTTCAAATCCCTGAATAGAGGTAGAAACCCTTAAGGGACAGTAGATGTCACACTTTACTTATCTAGTACCTTAGCATTCATTTAGAACCATTCCAGACCATGTTGGATGGTCTTACACTTAAAAATTTCAATTTGGACGCTAATTTTCAGAAAATTACTGTTCACTGTCCAGTTTTCAGATTACAAGTCCAACTTTGAAAAATCATAACTAATTCTAGAAAAATCATATGGAGATGTTCCAAAATTCTAAAGAAAGCTCTTTCAATTCTCTTTAAGGGAAAAATATTCAAATGAACTCACCCTCACTGAAAACATACAGTTTATTGGATTAAGATTACTATTCGTTTGGTAAAATCTGGACTTTCCAGATTCTCTGCCTTAACTTTGAAAATTCATATCTCTTTGTATACACATCAAAATGAGGTGATTCACCACTCATTTTAAAGCTTGGGATATTCACTATAAGTATACCAAATTTTGTAGCTTAAATCATTCATATGATAGGTCAAAATGAAGCTTGAAACTAACTACTCCATGACCTACGTTTTATCCCTTAACATCTCTTTACTTTAATTCTTTTTATTTCTTTGGCATACCTAACATGGGCTTACTTTTTCCCATTCATGCTCATACATTCCTATACATGCCATAAGCTTTATAATTAAATACATGGCATTCACAACATAATTATAACATAGGAGAATTATACATTGAATATTAGTATCAATCATTAGCATCAATAATTCTCCACTTCTTCTCCTTGCTTCTCATGCCATTAGTGCCCATCATTGATTGACCTAAATGGTTGGTTACGAAGGGGTGAGATTCAGGGGAATCTCAGTAGCAAACATTACCACATATATGTACAAGATGGATGCTAGTGTATGGTATGTAATTTTTCATAAACTTAAGTTAACTAGTGACATGCCATCATGCTTTATGCTTGGTATAAAAATGCATGGCCATGGGAATATATTAAAAACATCATTTCCAGTAACAATCGTCATGTCACAACATCATTCAAACAATAAATACAAACCAACACATGAGCATACCATGTCAAGCACATAAAGGGTAAGTTCACTACCTTGCACCTCAAGCTTTCCTCTTACTTTTCCTTTGACTCCCTTGACTTTCTAACCATGTGGCCATTCGGTCAACATCACCAAACATCCTCTTGGATGTTCCAAAGGTCCTAAACATAACCATAATGATCACACAATCCATTAGGACCATTAGATTACATAAAGTTCAAGACTAGCTTTCTTGAACCTCAACCCTTTCTCTTAGTCTTAGGGTTTTCTTTCTAACTTTTCTAATATAAATCTTATCATTTTCCATCCTTAAGATCCATTTCTTATTAATTAGGACCACTTTAGATGGCCTTAGATTCAAGAATACCAAATCTATAAATTTTGGTTCGCGGGTACTGTTCACGCAGAAACTCCAAAATTTTTACTCAACTTTGAAAATTCATAATTAAATCTAGAAAAATCCAAATTGAGTGCTTCCAAGTATCATTGAAAGATCCTTAAGTTAAATTTAAAGGAAAAATAGTTTTAGGAACCAATTCTATGCCAAAAAGTACCAGAATTGTACGGAAATCGAAACTCTTTCAAAAGTTCAACACTGTTTCCAGATTTCAAACCCTAACTTTGAAAAATCACCATAAATCGTACACATATCCAAATGAAGTGTTCTACCCATGGATTTAAAGCTTACAGAGCTTACTTTAAGCATGAAAAGTTTTAGAATCAGATACATACAGTAACTAATTCGAAATAGGTATCAAATCAGATGCTGCAGCCACCATATACCTTGATCTTGAAGCTTGAACTTAGGTGAACTTTCTCTCACTAGAAATAGCTCTTTCTCTCTCTAGATGCAAGGGCAGCAGAGTTTTCCCTAGTGTTCATCAGCTTGGCTGAATTGGGGGGGAGAAGAGTGCCTATTTATAGCTAAAAAGTTGACTTGAATGGACTAAAATGCCCTTGGTAGCTAGAAGAAGGAGTAAGGGCAATTTTGGAACTTCAAGTGAACTTTTGCATCATCATTGCATCACCTTATTACATCATCCTTGCATCATACTTCTAGAAGAGGCCACATGTCGCAAAAATGGTAGAGGAGAAGGAAGATTAGATCATAACCGTCGGATCTAAACTTAGCCCTTAAGTTTCCTCCTATTTTACTTGGCCCACATTTCTCTGACTTTCTTTATGGCCTTCCAGGGTTCAGAAAATTCTTCTATCTATTCCATAAATTCCCTATCATTCTAGAGAGTATCTATGAATTTTCTTAGGCCATAACACTTTCTCTAAGCCTTGTATAAAAATCATTTACTAAAATACCCTTTTATCAGTATAATCTGCTCTTTAATTTATTAAAGCCATTCCACTGACCTTTTGATTGCGGGACTAATTTTATAAATTAGTATAACCTTTCAACCAATTAATTCTCATTTTTACATACATTTTTTAGGTCTCTTGTTATTTTAAATAATTACCTCAAACAGTGTACTTTTTACTGGCCATAACCTCATAAATTCCATTTAAGCTATCTCAGGGGTATTTTCATCTTTTCTCTTCATAGAAGAGTCTTAGAATATTATTTCTCATTTTCTGGGATTTTCTTGGAATTTTCTGTACACTCTTCCATTTTTGCCCTTGCTGGTCATAACTTTTTGAATTTACATTTTAGTCCCTGCTTGGACTTAACTTCATATAATCCTCTCTTTGAGGCTTCTAACTTAACCTTTAGCCTATATCTAGTCTCTTTTCTCTCTCTAGGCCTTTGAGACTTTACTGGAGTCTCTGACCTTGATTATACTGAAGCCCCTGAAAAACTTTTACTTTGCAGTTTAGTCCCTAAAACTGCTTTGACTTCCTTTCTCATCTTTAGGACTTCTGCTAAAAAAGGATTTGGTAGCCTATCCAATTTAGACTACTTTTGATACCTCTAGGCCCAAAAGTTTGGATGTTACAGTAGACCAAAAGGGATAGAGATTAAATGATATTGAATGAAGAATCGATGATGAGTTAGGTACCTGGCCTAGACACAACACAACAAGGTGATTAAATATTATCTGTGTGATGTGATTAGTGTATAATAATCAATACCTGACCATAGGAATGATTGGTCATAAGGTAAAGAAGGTTAGAAAGAGTAGAGTTAGGCAAGATCCCTCTTGAGGATAGAGTGGAACAAGAATATATGAGAATATGATAGTTGATGGTTGTATTGGGAACTGATATATACAAAGAGATAAGTAAGTTCTCGATGATGCCTAGAGCCTAATGATGCTTAGACATACGATGACGTTTGGGACTAGTGAGTATTCCTTTATTTCCCTAAGGCATTAATGAGTAGTGTGACCATAGCATTTAGGCCAGTAAGGAATTTAAGAGGTAAGATTCCTATAGACGGATGCTATTGCCATAGTGATCGAATGAGTCAGGATGAGAGGCTCCCCTAATAGGGATTTGACACACAAGAATGTGCCGGGATCAAGATTAAGTAACCAACAGGTCTTGGCTATAGAATGTGTCTTAAATTGGGAGGTGGTTCTCTAACACAGAGTTGACACCGCTCTACTGAGAACGAGCTATTCTTTGAAGGGAAGGAAATGAAACAGTTACAATAGGGTTAACAACATTATGAAGGTAACAGAACGTCCTCCAGGAGTGGTAGAGTTGACACCGTACCTGTAAAAGTGTAATGTCCTCCATCAAGGCATGGAATTGGTTGAGTTGATGTGTTCTAGTGTGAGCAACATGTCCTTCCACAAAAAGAGTACCAGCAGTCAAGGAAAGGCTTACAGAGTTAACCTTACCTCAATAAGAGCGAAGTTGGCCAAAAGTAATGAAAGGATGGAATACTTGAGGAGATGAGAGAGATGATTTATAAGACCTGTCCTTGTAAGATGAGAAAGAAAATCAGAAGACATAGCAGACTAGCATGGATATGATGACAAGCCCTGAAGGATATGAACCAATGGCCTAGAAAATTAAAGGGGCATAATGAAAGGGAAATGGCCTAAGGTAGCTAAAAGTTAAGAGTAAAGGAAAGGCAAGAAAGATGAATCATTTAAGAGTTGACAGAAAGGATTAAGTAAGGCCTAAGAAGATAATACTGACATTTGTGATCAGTCTTAGGGAATAATCAATCAAGTTACCAGCTGAGGGTAGGTGACTTCTTCCTTGACTTAGTCTACTGGTCAAAAGGCTTCAAAGAATGGAACATGGCTTAGGTAGAATGTGAAAGAATCCAGGGTCATAGTGGATCCTGAAGAGGCTTACTGTAGAGCATAGTAGCTCCCAAGATAGCAATAGACCAAGCTTAAGAGAAAGTTGCTGAGCCATAAGGGTAGTATCTCTTTGGGGCACGAGAATAAGATGACCAGGGATGAGTTTAAGAAGGGAAAACCTCTTTAGGTTAGTTATCTAGTACAGAAAGAGCACCCTTGACTTTTCCACAGACACTATTACTGTTGAATAAGCTACGCTCAATTCCAGGTCACGACTTTAGAAGTCCATGTCATAACCTGTGGAGGTAAAACACTCCAACTCTTGCGTTTTGGTCCTTATAACTTTGTGGCTCCATCAATGCTCCATCTTGGGTCTTAGGTCCTTCCCTTATTGCCTGAAAATCACAACAAAGAGCTTTGTAAAGACTAACTGATTACGGATGAAGCAATTACAAATAAGGAGGGAAAATTGACCCTTTCTACCCCTTAAACAGCAAAATGCAATGTGTAAATCAATGTAATAAAAAATCTATAAATGCATGCATAATGAGGGTAAAAGTGTTGCAAAACATTAGAAAACACTTGAGAAGACCCTATAAAGATTGGGTTCTGTTAGAGAGAGAAAGGCCAAGTGACCTTATGTAAGATCAAGCTTGAAAACAAGGTATGTTAGTGGTTTTTGATGTAGTTTTCACTACCCTTGCTGTTATTAAGCTTGGTTATGGGTTTTAATGAGTTTTGGGAGCTTAAAACTCTGGGGGCTATGCTGCAAGAGATATCTAAGTTAAGAGAAAGATGAAATTAATGTTAGAACAATCTTTAAAGGCTTGAGAGGAACAAGAATCAAGTGGTTTTATGTTGAAATTAGTTGAATTTCATGATTGTGTAACTTGAGTAGTAATTCAGCCAGACCTTGTTCTTCTACCTAGGACATGATTTTAATGATCTTAATGCTTCCAATATGTTTAAAATAAAAAAAATTGTGTAGGGTAAAGGTAAGAAAACAAGTTTGGAAGCATTAGAATTGAAAATGAAAAATTTTAGACCCTAAAGGCATACTATTCAATCAAGGCTGGTTCATTGGGAAGGAGTTTGATTTTGATTATTTTGAGCTTGAAAATGGATTCTACATGCAAAATTATGTGGAAATAGCATGTGAAATTAATTTTAGAAAGATTGTAAATCAAGCTCAAAAAGTTAGAAGTTAATATAGTTTAGATAACACCAAGTATTGATGTTGTTGATTACCATAGCTCTAACGGATAAATAGAAATGATGTGTTGATGCATTTAGGGTCATGAGACATTAAGGAAGATGAATGGCAAATGTTGAGCAAGCAACCTTAATAGTTGGTAACAAATGCAGCAAGGGGAAGTAAAGAGAAAGTTTAAAGACACAATGTAGCAAACTTGACCTTACTCTTATATGCTTGGTATTTGCCTGCATGTATGACAAGTTTCTATGTTATATGATTTTATGAACTCATGTGTTAAGATTGTGAATGTGTTTTAAATATGCTATATGCCTATGTCTTTTATGATAAATGCATGATGATTTCTAAACATGTTATTATGTTATAAGATGTTAAGTTGCAAGCATGTTTGTTATAAATGCCAAACTTACCATGTATGTTTGGGTGGTTATTGTTTGCTACTTGCCCTTATCTTGACTCTTCAGCCCATTATAAAAATATTGTACCAATTGCTCGTCTGGTATTTGATGGTGAGGGCATCTTGATAGTAGACCTTGAAAACGGTTCCAGTAATCATAAAGGGACTCATCAAAGTCTTGCTGTGCAAAGTACTTCTCCAAGATCACCTTTCTTAAATTACCCCAGTTATGATAAGCATTCGCTACATGTCTCAAAAGGTTCATGTACCACTGCCTGGCTTACCTTTCAAATATAGATGAAAGATCTTCCATAGTACTTGATCTAGAGAAGCACCCACTGGTTTTATGCTTTGGCAAATCATGGATAGAGATTGCAAATGAATATAGGGATCTTCTCTGTTAAACCATGAAACTTAGAAGAGAGTTAATAAGCAATCCTTTTAATTTCAAAATTCACGTCAAAGTTAGGGCATGCAGCAGTAAAAGGATCATAATTCACATCAGAGGTAGTGGCTTCTTGGTAGAACCTAATTTTATATGGTTTTCTCAAGTGTTTTATGATGTTTTGCAACACTTTTACCCTCATTATGCATACGTTTATATCCATTTGATTACATTGATTCATGCATTGCATTTTGCTGTTTAAGGGGTAAAAAGGGTCAATTTTTCCTACTTAAATGTAATTGCCTTGATCTATAATTAGTCAGTCTTTATAAAGTTCTTTGTTGTGATTTTCAAGCACTTGGAGAAGAATCCAAGACCCAAGATGGAGCATTGATGAAGCCATAAAGTCATGAGGACCAAAACGCAAGATTTAGAGTGTTATGTGTCCCCAGGTCATGACATAGACTTCTGAAATCATGACCTCGATGCTCTTTAAGTGGAACTACACATTTTGGATCTAGGTCAAGACTTAATGCTCTCTGTCTCCCCAGGTCATGACATGAGATTATGAGTTGTGACCTGGACACCCAAGTCACGACTTGAGATTGTGAGGTTATGACCTGAGTATGTTAAGTAAAGCTATGCGTTTTGGTATAGGTTTCTCAACTTCTGCACCCAGGAGAGGAAGCTACCATGAAGATACACTCCTCCATTCTGCAAATTTGTAAAAAGATGAGCCTTTATCATATCCTCTCAAGCCTCTATTGATCCTATACCTTAAACCTTTATTTTTCCTCACTTCTTTATCATTTTCTACTATTCTAAACTGATTAAACCACTCCAACCATCTTCTTCTCTATTTTTCCAATCCTATTTTTAGCATCACTCTTGGCTGTTCATGCCTGGAGCGATTGTGACATGTTTAAACACATGACATGTTTAAACACGTGAGAGGCTAAACCATTAACCTCTTGGTGATGGAGGATGAAGCTTGAGCTCAAGGACTTAATCGGGGAGTTTTCTATAGTCTAAATCTGTGCTTAACATTGTATTGAACATTTGTAGATTTAGGAATTTTTTGCACTTATGTGAGACTTGATTTATGATTGTAAATCTTGTGTTTAGACTACTACAATGTATTTGAATTGAATACTGTTAATGTTGATTTATCTATATAATATATCAGTTTGAATCCTTGTGCTTAGTTTATTGTCAGTGATCTTTGATGATTAATCTGTTTACTTGGTATTTTGGGTTGTTGATTAATAATTTGAGGGCATTTGCATCATCCATTCATTTACACTCTAAGTGGTTTTAACAATGTTTTAAATGGTGTTAATTAACTTTGATTAAAGTGAGTTTTCATTAACTAAAACATTGGACCCAAGTGATTGTTTGGGGTTTTTCACCAGACATGGAGATTTCTAAACTCCAAAATCAATTTAAGAGCCATGATAGCTAAGCCTTTATCATCAAGAGTCTATTTCATATTACTTTCCCACTTAATCCAAATTATTCCTTCATTCATTTAAAATACCAAAAGATTTACTTCTTTGCAATTTATATTTACTGCACCACTTTTTAAAAAATTAAAGCCCCTTTTTCTTTACGCAAATCAACATGTTTTTGAAAACCAATTTAATCTAGGTTTTTCCAATAAAGCACTCCTTGAGAAGAACGATTGGTTGTGCACTATACTACATTATCTAGTGTAATCACAATCTTGATGAATCGGAAGGCAGCATTCCGGTCCGATCACTTTTGTAATGGTCCTCCTTCTAAGGTTCCCATTATTCTCCCCAAATCACTCTTGCTCCCCATTCCCATTGCCACCGTTTCTAGGTTGGTTGACATTAAGGTTAGGGTTTTACATATTAGCTGGGTTTCCAGCCATTATCTCTCCTTTTAAGGATTCACTCTCATTGCTTAACAAACTCAATTCCACTGAGATATTCTTTTCCTCAACAACTACCTTGCTTGTCCCCTCTATTCTTTTCTCTTTTCTGATTTTTCTCAAACTGCTTTTAATTTTTGGGTTATATGGTAGGAGTTTAGCTTTGCGTGACATGCAAGGGAAAGTTCAAAATGGAATAGAGTAAACAAAATTCACTCACAACATACCTGTCACACCTCTCTTTATAACCCAGTATACGTCAATTGGTCCACTATAACGTGTTTTGTAGTGTTTCCGGATGAGAAATTTCAATTTTAAAATTTTCCTTTTTATTTTGTCCGTACACTATTCATCCGAAATTAGGCTAACTTTGAAAATTCATAACTAATTCTAAAAAAATCAAAAAGAGGTAGTTCTAATTTTTACCTGAAGCTTGCTAAAATTTCTATAGAGGAAAAATATTCATTGGGCTCAGTTCCATCCAGAATAGTACCAGAAAATTCGACAAAGTGTACTATTTATATGGTCAATTTTTGAATTTTCAGTATTTTAGCCCAACTTTGGAAGGGCATAACTCTTCACACAAAACTCTAATTTCAATGTTCTACCACTTGATTTAAAACTAAAAATATAATCTATAAGTTTGCCAAATCTCAAGTCCAGACTCAAAGAAATGCTTATTATTTTGTGTCCCAAGTTTGACCCTTTTTAGAGACATTTTATCCCCTAATTAAGTCTAACTATATCTTTCCTTTACCTTTTATCCATTTTCAACCTTTTGGGACTTGTAATATACTTGTATATACATTCTAGAATACTTATACATATTCATACATGTTCACACATGTTCATCTCCATAAAGGAGCTATTATCCAACAAATACAAAACATCCAAACATTATATAAACTAACATAATATCCATTAACAATGTCGCTACGCCTTTACATGCCTTCATTCACCACTTTTTGGCCCTTACCCTTGCTTGATCCTCCTCTTAGGGTTCTTTTACACATAGGGGTAATGAGATTTCAAAGAAATTCCAGTAGCAAAGAATCATGATTATCATGTAATCATGCAAACATAATGTGACATGCTTTTGTCCACATAACTTTATGGTTCATAGTAAAATGCCATGGAAAGTAAGCAGATTCATACGTATTCACATAACATAATGCCAAGGCAAGCTCAACATAAACATTGCAATCATAATTCAGCAGCATAGCTTAGTCACATCATGGTATTCATAGCACATACACGCATACACATAAATATAAGCAAGAAAGCACTTTAATCACAATTCAATGCTACCTTTTGTTACTTGTCCAATGTGATTACTTCAAGGGACAATGATCTTCCTTACTTCCTTCTCACAAATTCATTAAACTAACCATAAAATAGGCCACATTACTAACCAAGCAACTTATATACAATCCTTAAACTTTAACTTAATAAATTTCCCCCATTTTCCTTTGATTTTTAACAAAATGATTCCTTCTTTAGAACCAATCATCTCATGACTCAATTCTACACAATTTTTCATGAGGAATCCAATGGTACAATCAGATTTTTAAAATTCAAACTCCTCCCCCATGAACAGTGACTAGCCGAATAGGGGTATATATCTCCAAAAATTCTATTTTTGATTCCAATGATTTTAAACACTTTCCAACATCATATTCTTATAAAAAAAACATGTTTTAAAGCCATTAGAATCATCAAATCAAGCCAAAACAATTTCCTTCGGCATGAACAGTAGCTGGCTAAAAATAACATATAGGACCCTAGGTGGATTTTCTTCCAAAGATCAATCCATACACCACTTAATCTTGCTTATACTACTTGATTATTAAGGCTTCTATCCTTCCCTACCCATTACACAATCAAACCAAAAAGAGGCAGCATATACCCTCAATTTTTCAAGCCAAAAACTCAACTAACCAAGCTTGCAACTTAGGAATAGGAAGGCATAAGCATACCTTAATGTTTCCTTGTCTAAAACACTCAAGAATTTTGGCCAAATGGAGCTGGAGCTATAGTGACAGAGTCTCCCCTTATTTTTCTAATTTTGCAACATTTATTTGTATTTTATAGGGGGTATTTATAGAAAAATTCCATCTGCCCTTACCCCTCTATGTGTGGATGAAATTAGACACCTTAAGGGGTGTATGTGGTAGTCATCAAGTGCTAAAATAATCAAATCACCCCATGTGGCTTTTCTCTAGATTTTTCCGCACAAATATCCCTTAATTTTGCATTTTATTTAATAAAAATGGAGGGGCCTAGAAGGTGCACGAAATTGGACCCTTATTGGGCTCAATATGGGCCCCACAAATGGTTTGGGCTTCTCTAAAAAGATGGCCCACAAACCCAATCACTATCTCAAACCAATTTGAAACTTTATCAGTTACTATTCACTAGTAACCTTTCATAATTTTTCCAGACCTCCAAAAATTCATTTCTCTCCATGATAATTCACCTTTTAATATCAAAATCTGATTAAAAATTTTCATAATTTTTCACCACCTCTAGGTATTTATTTTGAATTTTCTCTGATTAGGCCTTTATTAGTGTCACTGCGGGAAAATAAATCCCCTAAAATTAATTTCTGAACTTTCAAGGCCCAAAACTAATTTTATAAATTCAAATAAATATTTAGATAAATTGTACATCAATCTCCAAAATTTATTGAGGCCTCTAACTAAGTAAAATAATTATATTCCTATGATTTTCTAATATTTTTCTCAAAAACCTTTGTTTACGGGAAATTCCGTAATAAATCATTTTCACCGAGATTCTATCTTTTGGGCCTCAATCAAGTTTTTAAAATCTCTACCCTATACTTTTCCCATTTTTTTTGGGGATTTTCTAAAATTTTTCTGTTTTGCCCTTCCTAGATCGATAGTTATGAAAATGCTAGTCCAAACCTTATCGGGGTTTCGCATCAAACATTGTTTCATCTCTCCATCTAGTTTCTACATTGACCTTCATCCCAATTTTTAATTCCCTATATCCAGTGAAAATTTTCGAGATGTGACAACACCAAGTCAAATAAAAGGATGAAAAGTGATGGATGCAAGTGTATGGGTGAGTGTGAGTATATATGCACAGATAGAAAGGCAAACAAGTATGGTTTTCAAAACTATCCAAAAAAAGTTCACCGCGGTGAAAGCAAGAGTGTGCTGTGGTGAAACTTTTTCGAGACTGAAAGTAGTTTGAAATTGCAAGTTTGCCGCAAGGAAACTAAAAGTTGGCCACGGTGAAGGTCTCTCAAGAGAGTTCCTCAAAGATTTTCACAAGTTTGCCACAATGAAACAGAGATTTTGTCACACCTTACTATCGGATCTACTTAGGGTTTAATTGAAACTATTTTAGACCATATTAGATGGTATTGAGCTCAAAAATTTATGAAAAACGCTGATTTTCGGATTTTTACTGTTCATCAGGTAAAAGTCCAGTTTTCTGGCCAACCTTAAAAAATTCATAACTTAATCTAAAAAAACAGAAATGGAGTGGTTCAAAATTCTATAAAAATATCTTTGAATTCTTTTTCAAGGAAAAATAATCTTATGAACCAATTGCATTGGAAAAAGCATCAGGTTTTTATGAAATTCACCTCTGTCCATTTGGCAAAAATCCTTTTTCCTGATTCTGAACCTTAAATTTGAAAAATCATTAAAAATCATGTAGTTGGCCATTTTGAACATGCTCCCTATAATTTGAAGCTCACGACATCAACTCTAAGCATACTAAATTTCATGCAGAGATTTGTTCAATAACTTAATAAAAAGTGGCTTTAAACTGACATCCTGCTTAGGGATTACAGTACCAACTATAGATACTTATACATAACCAAATACAAATATTTCCTCATGGCTCATCACCATATTAATCCTTGAATTTGCAGCCTCCCTTTTGATGATTCAGTCCCTAAAATGTTAAGTTACATATGGGGGACGAGATTTCAATGAAATCCCAGTAGCAAGATCAATCAACCAAAACATTAATATGCATCAATTACAAGCATTCCAACCTTTTGCTATTAATAGGGAACTACTTTACCTCATACATGTAGCACTCTAACATGCAATAGCCAAGGCACATAAAGCAAGGAGTATAGCTATACAATCATCATCATCATCATTATTTATTCAACCACATAATAGCACATGAAATTGCATAGCAATCAATGCAACACTCAACATTAAGGTTAATTAAATCTTACTACCTTGATCCAATGCTCTTTGATTTTCTTGTTCTTCTTTCTTGCTTCCTCAAATGCCAAACCCTAACATGGCAATCCACAAAAAGGGCAGTAAGAATCATCAACCATTCCACATAAAAATCAACAACATAACTCAAGTAACTCCTAAACCCCTTAAAGCTTTCATCTTTGTTCTTGAATTTTTAGGGTTGGTTTCCATAAACCCTAAAAATTCCCTCTTGACTCATTCCTACATAATTTTTCATGTAGATTCTAAATATCTACTTGGATTTAACAAAAGAAAATTCCTCCTTTTAGTTTCAGCTTGGTCGAACCACTATGGTTCATTTTCCAAAAATTACAACTTTGATTTTATGGCTTCCAACTCTCGTTCTTTAGGTTTATCCTACACCATTTTTCATTTTGAAAACAATGGAAGCCTCAAAAATTTGAAAAACACATCCTAGGATTCAGCTTTGGTCTTGGCCAAACCATACTTCTTAGAGTTCAACCATGAAAAACTTTTCAAAACAACACTAAACCTCTTGAAACCATCTTAAATCATAGTGTTCTAACTATGTTTAACAACAAAACCTCCTTCCCTGCACTATATCCATTTTGGCCAGCAACAAGTAGGGACAAGAAATGATTTTTCCAGCCATACAACTCAAGAAAACAAAGCAAGGAACATCTTAGAACAACTTACCAAGCTTGAATCTTAGTTGGAAGGTCAAAGTAGCTTGTTTTTCTCTTGATTTTCCTTCAAGCTCTCTCTTTTTCCCTCTCTTCTTGCTTTGGCCAAAACTCCATCTGATTATGGGGGAGGAAAAGCTCAATTAAGGCACCAAAATATCCCAACCACCATCATAAATGAGTTGCCAAATGTCACCCTCCTACTTAGTGTTGAAACCTCTCTCTTAATTAAGTAAATTATAATGTAATTAAATTCCAAAGTCAGGATCCTCTCCACTTAATGCTTGACACTTGGAAAGCTTTAATTTCCATCCATTAGAGGCTTGACAAGTGGCAACTTGTAGGCTAAGTAAAGTGCAAGACTCTAGTCTTCACTTTATCGGTACACTTTTACTCCGGGTTTAACTTCTTTTCTATATTTATATTGCTCTGGCCTCTGTAATTATTTTCTATCAGATCCATAAATTATTCTCCTCATTTTTATCTTCCCAAATTTCCCTCTTCGTCTCAAATTTAATTTCCCAATAATTAAATAAAAAGGAAAACTAATTTCCTTCTCTTTAGTGATTTTTCCACTTTTCAAAGGAATTGGGAAAACTCTTGGATACTTGAGGGTCTTCTTTTAATTCCATAATCTCTTATAATTTCTTGGGATATCATAAAAATTTTCTTGGGATTTTATCCTTCTTAAAAATATTTATTTGGAATTTTCCAAATAAAAGGCCTTAAACTAGCTTAAATCGCCTTTAAATTCCTTTGTAATTTCTCTAAGGGCAATTTGGTCATAAAAAAATTTCATAATCCCATATAATTCTCAAAGGATATCATCCTTATTTTTTCTTAATTTTTTGAGGCTTGAAAATATTTTTCCATAATCATTCTTGACCAATTTTCTTTAATTAGTCAAACTTTTCATAATTGGCTTGGAAAATTATAGTAATTATTTTCCATCAAAATTCTTCTATTTCTCCTTGTCATTTTTGACCCTTAATTATTTAGGAATATCCCTATTCCTAAATGCCATATTACTGGATGTGACAGAGTTGGCTATGGCAAAGGTCTATGGACAGCACAAAACAGAGTTAGGTCTATGCAAAAGCAAAATACAAAGTACAAAAAGTGAAGAAAATTAGTATCTTTGTTTGTATTTCTAAAAATTAGCTATGCAAGATGTAAACCTATACTATGGACAAGTATGAACCTAAACTAACTAGAATGCAATCTAGAAAGGCTCTTAACCCAAATTAGTAGCAAAATGACACAAGTTAACCCAGAGAACCAATTGCTTGGCTCCCCGACAACGGTGCCATTTGATTTCAACCTTTCGTTACCCCCTTGGAGGTTAAATTCAAAGATTATCCAAGGATTACACTATAAGATGTAACCCTAGGTCATTCACTTAACTGGAGCCTTAAACGAATAGACCTAAGTTAACTATATGCCATGAAGTGTTAACTGATTAAAAAGAAGGGGTTTTGATTTAGAACTAATTATTGAACCGAATTAAAATACAAAAGTATATTTTTTTGGATTTTAGGGAGATTGAAAATGCAATGAAAATAAACAAGTGTTTAACAGTGATAAAAGCCCTCTTGAAAGTGAACTTAGGCTATCATAGTTCAAAATTGATTTAGTAGGAGTAGAAATTCACTAAGTTTCTGAAGGAAAACCTCAAAATACTCTATAAGTCTAGGATCTCACTTAATGGAACTCCATTTCATAAGATCCTATTAAGTGCACTTAGTGTGTGTGGTAGGATTAGTCAATGCAATGAACCCAATACAATCAAAATTCAACTCAATTTCAAGACACAACCATGCAAGATAAGAGAGAATCAAAAGGATTACAATGGAATATATGTGAAATTTAAGCTCAGAAATTCCACATAAACCAATCCAACTATACATAATGAACATCCAGAACTGATTACAACTATAATCAAATAGCTTAGCTATAAATTACAAACCCTAAACTTAGGAATTCATAAATCTATAACTAAACCATGGATTATGCTACTCCCCTTTTAAGCTCATTGAACTTAAGCCATCATCCACCTTCAAGAGGAAAAGAAACAACTAGCCATGCATAGCACTCTAAAGCATCTCAGCTGAAAATGAATCTGAGCTCCCCATGGTGGTTTGATAGTGGAAAATGGATGAAACTAGGGTTAGATGAATAGAAGTGAGAGAGAATGAGTGAGAACGATTAATAGAGGCTGTCTCCTTGAAGAAGTGATTTAGCCCAATTATTCTATGTTATTTCATATCATTTTAAGGGTATTTATCATAGATTTTGGCTCCTTTTGATGATAATTGTGCTTAATTTAGATTAAGAGTCCTTGCTTTGAGTTAGTGTCTTTTTGAGGTTAAAATTGTCATAATTGGTTATTAATTGTATTCAGTTGATTTCTAGGACAATTGATCCTTCAAATTGTTGCTTTTTATTGTAGGACAGTTGAGAATTGGAGCCAAGATCAAAGACCAAAGGATGACACAACACAAGATCAGAGTATCAGCACTAATAGAGTTCGCCGCGGCGCCAAATTGAAATCTCACCAGTAGTCTCTCGGGCAGAGTTCGCCGCGGCCAACTTACAGCTTCACCGCGGCGAAATCACAAGATTAGGCGGAGCTCCTCTCGGGCATGCTTCACCGCGGCGAAGGATTTCCTTAGCCGCGGCGAACTCTTCGTATCAGCAACGCCAGATCCGAATCAGAATGCGAAAATGGAGCTTCTAATCATATGATCCGACCCAGATGGACCCCTAAAACCCTTAGAAACCCTATTTTCGACCATACACTCCATTCCATCTCCTACAACACCTCTATTCTCCCATCCTCTTGCCTCTCCACCTCCATCTTCTTCCCCATCCATTTCCTTCATCTTTCATTCACTCCATCTCAATTCCTTCCACTCCCAGCTACCATGGCTGACGGATTCACTTCAGTTGGAGCTTTTCTTGAAGCTATGGAGAGCTAGGGTTTATCAACTCTTGAAGAATGGTGGTGTGGCTTGAGTTCCTAAGCTTCAAAGGGGAGTTTAGTTTCAGTTTGCAATTTTTAGCTATGATTTATGGCTTTCTAGGTCTAGGAGTTGTAATTTCTTAGTTAGGAACTTGGGACTGATACTGTAATTATTGGTTAATGATTACATTTGTAATTTGGATTGATTGATGTTGAACTTTATGCTTAAATATATGTAGTTGCATATATGCTTATTGTAACTCTCATGATTCTCTCTTATCTTGCATAGTTGTGTTTGGGTACTGAGTTGATTGTGTGTTTCATTAAGCCAATTGCATGATCATTCCAAAATTACACATTAGGGAAGCTTAACAAAGTTTTCATTAATGAGTTCATTAATGTAAGCTTTGGACTCAATGAGTTATTGAGGTTGTTATTAAGAAAACCTAATGATTTGTGAAACTCCCAATATTTTAAGTGAACTATGATTGCCATCAAAGCCATTTTCAAGAGATTTCCTATCATTCATTTCCATTCCATCATTATTATCTTAAAACACCAAAAATATTGTATCTTAGGTTTGTTTTCATTGCATTTAGTTTAGGCACCATTCATTTAAGTCTTAAAAACCCAAAACCCCATTTCATTGCATTGCATGGCATTTAGTCTAGCTTAGGTAATTAATAAAGGCTCCCAAAAGTGAAACGACCCGAGTTTGCACTATACTGCATAGCTTGGATTAAATTTTGATTGAGAACCCCAAGGCGAACGATAGAAAGGCTCTCTTTCAAATGGCACCGTTGCCGGGGAGCCATTAAGTTGGTTTCTTAGGCTAGTTAACTGTCAACTTTGGTTGATTAGGGTTTTGTGAGCCTGTTAGGTTACACTTTTGCAATGTGCATAATAGATTTTGCATTGCATAAAAATTTTAAGATATACAAACAAAGATCCTGATTTTGATTTCGATTTTTACATACAGTTTCATACCCTTCATAGCATTCATTGCATTTTTGAGTTTCTTCTTGTTTTCATTCTTTGTCTTTTTGTTGTTGTGTTCTAGTTTTCTTACGGTCTTTGACATTTCACCGCGGCCAACTCCCTGTTTCGCTGCGGCCAACTTGTCAGATTTCTGTGAGAATCCTTCTCAGGACACCTTCGCCGCGGCCAACTTTGTGTTTCGCCGCGGCGTAGCGTGTTGAACCAGACTCCATTCTCCCCCTCTGGACATCTTTGCCGCGGCAAACTCTTATTTTCGCCACGGCGAAGGGTCCCCTATCTTAAAAAAAAAAAATTTCTTAAAAACTCTTTTGGAATTGATTGTTTAGCTTTCTTATGGCTTGGTTTAATAATAATTTAGGTCCATTTGATCACCCTTCCTCTTTTGTAGGTGACAATACTCTGATGGGTGATGATTTTTCTCAAAGGCTTGATGCCATACAAGAGGAATTGGATCTGCTTCAGGCACATTTTGATCATGAAGAGCATAGTGGGACTTATCAAGGGCATGATCCCTATCCTCACCATAACCATGGCTATGATTGGATGAATGAACCTCCACATTCCCCTTACCATACCTCTTCATTCCATTCATACATAAACCAACATTCACCATTAGGACAACATTATGAGCTATCACCTCCACCATACAATCCACACTTTGAACACTTTCCTTCACATCATCCATATCATGAGCTAAGCATTCCATCACATGAACCCTACCACCAATACCCTTCCTCATCTTACCAACCATTTCATGAACCATCACCGTCATTCCATCCATATCCCACTCCATATCTTGAACCATTCTCACCATATAATTCCCCCTTTGAACCATCTCCTTCGCCAAATGACTACCACCACCAGCCCTTGTCCCAATCTATGTACCAACCCCTTCCCCCATCTCATGAACATGAATTTAGTGAACTTGACCCATTTCTCACTATTCCTAAGAATGACCAGATACGATTTTTAAGAGAAGCTTATGACCGCTTGAATTCATACTACCATGGATTACTTGAAGAGGTAGAAATATCTGGAATTTCGAAGGAATCAGAGGAAGAGTTAGAAGAATGTCAAAGTGCATTAGGAAAGTTCTTGAGTGATATAGCGCAAATTGAATCTGGGATGGGAAAGGATGAATTAAAGTGTCCAAATTCACTCATGCAAGAGGCTGAGATGAAGCAAGAACATCCACAAACTCACAAGGACTCGTGCCTTACATCAGGTAATATTGCTCCTCTTCTTGAGGAGATTGACCCTTGTGCTAGAACTACTATTCCTGTTAAAGTTATTGATGATGTGAGTGATAATGAGGTGGATGAGGAAATCATAGTTGAATCCCCTCATATGTTTCAAAATGAAAATTCTCACTTGAACACGTCTAATAATAGTTGTTTAGTTAATGATCTTGATTGCACTGTCACTGCTTCTTTGTGTGAAGAACATGCTTCTCTTTCTAGTGCTAGATTGGATAGTGAAACTGATTCTGATTTGAATGAACCTTTATCTTGTTCTTGCAATGCTCACACTATATGCATGGATTGCATTAATAACAAAAATGATATACTTGTTAAGTGGCAAAAGCAGAACTTTGGTAAAGTGTGTGCATTACCTTCTAGTATTGAAAGTGCTGAAAAGCTAAAGCATGATGTTGATGTGAATTGCCTAGAAGATGATTTTGTGGAAAAATGTGAACCTAACCATTGCCTTAAGAATCAAATTCATGATAATTCCAATAAGTTCGTAGCTTTTAATAATGTTGAGAAAGGCTTTAAAGTTTCAATTGATAAAATCATGAATATCAATAAGTCTTTCCAACAAGTTTTATCTTGTGATTTACCTCCTGATTTATCTTGCATTGTAAATAGTAGTTTGCATAAATCATTTTTTTCTTTCTTTTCTTCCCCTGCAAACATTACCTCTTGTGAATGTGATAGTGATGTACTGTACTCCAACAACTGTCAGTTGGATTCTTCAGCTTCCACTTCACATGAGCTTGAGTGTTTCAAAAATTTAAATAAAAATTTGACTCCTACTAATAGGAGTGCTATTGACTTTCTTGGTTGTGATAGTTACTTGGAGAGATTAACTTCTAAATTGTCTTTATTTCATTTTCAATCTCTTATATTTCTATTTCTGGATGTGGTACTGCTGTTGGTTCTACTTGCTTGCAGGACTCCACACCACCACTACTAAGGAAGATCAATAAAGGAGAAGTGAGCATATGGAAGAAATGCATGTTTCTCATCCGGGATGAGAACTTCTCCTACAAGAGTTTGAAGAGATTTCGTTCTAAAGGTTGTCCCTTTCCTTCCTTAACTCTTATCTTTTGAATTATTTGCTTGTTTTGTGAGATAAGTGTGGGGGAAGGACTTATCCAGTAGCAAAAGTAGTTTCTTTTCTTTTCTTTTCCTCCCTTTTGATTTTGGTTTCTCTTGTTTAGGGTTACACTCGAGTTTTGCATTGGGGACAATGCAAAGTTCAAGTGTGGGGGATTAGAGATTAATATTCAGTGATTGTGTTGTGTTTTTCTATGTCTATTGAAAAATCTGGTTTTCTAAAAAGTTTCAAAATTTTGATTGATTTTTGAACTTAATATGAAGATTTTTGAGTTAAAATTTTTGAAAATTTTTGCCTCAAGTAACTTACACTTGAATTTGTGTATTCTTGGACTTTGGTAAATGTATATGAACTTGTATTGATACTCATGAGAATTGCTATTTGTTCAAAGTTAATTGTTTTAGTTTCATTAGTCACAACTCTTCAAGCTTGCTTTTATATTGATTAAGTTAATGCATTGTGATTAATCTGGAGTACAATTAATCTTTGTGCATGAGCATTTGAGATTTAGCCTTGTTGGAAGATTCTTTGAGCCTAATTTTCATTCATAGTGAGTTGCATCCACTTACATCTTCTACTTTCTAGAACTTGTTCTAATTCTTAATCGAGACTTAGTTGCATTAATGTGATGAGCATGATAGAGGCATTCTTTTCTAAACCCTTACATTCCAAACACAAGCCCACATGATTTTCTCCATTGCTAACCATTTGAGCCTTCACCTTTTCTTAAGTGCCAAGAGATGCATGATACATTCAAGCTTCCAACATTTTTACTATTACATTCATGATGTGTTAAACTTTGTCTTCTTGGGTTTGGAATTGCCAAAAAAAAAAGGAAGAGAAAAGAGAAATAGAAAAAGGGCAAAGAAATAGAAGAAAATGCTTGAGAAAAGCCAAAGAAAGAAAGATCAAAATAAAATGGTACCAATAGAATAAAATGTTCAAACAAGGCAATTCATTGGTGGTTTGAAGAACAAAGTTGTGCTTTAAGAGATTAGAGTAAATGTTAGTTGGAAACCCTTTTCTAAAATGCTTGGTGCTTAATCTTTTCATATCTTTTCACCTCATTTATTTCATTTAACCCTTCCCATTATCATAACCTTAAAAGTCCTCTTGATCATTGCATTCATGCATTAAGAGTGGAAATGTAGGATTTTAACAAGCTTATGGTAAAGTGGTTGATTAAGTGGATTTGAGAGAAAATTACCCCAACTTGGTGAGTAGAGTGAAACAATTTATATCTTGAGTGTTTTCTCTTTTGCTCATTCCCATTGCATTGATTGTACTCTACTTTAATCCCTTCTCATTAACCTAGGTCAATATGGATGCTTATTTGAAGAGTTGGATTAATGGCACTACTGCTTTCTTACTTTGAATTTATAGGGGTTCCCATTTGTATCAATACTATTCTCTTGCTTCAGTTTTGTATTGCCTTTGTCCAGGAGTACAAAGGTTTAAGTGTGGGGGATTTGATTTAGCCCAATTATTCTATGTTATTTCATATCATTTTAAGGGTATTTATCATAGATTTTGGCTCCTTTTGATGATAATTGTGCTTAATTTAGATTAAGAGTCCTTGCTTTGAGTTAGTGTCTTTTTTAGGTTAAAATTTTCATAATTGGTTATTAATTGTATTCAGTTGATTTCTAGGACAATTGATCCTTCAAATTGTTGCTTTTTATTGTAGGACAATTGAGAATTGGAGCCAAGATCAAAGACCAAAGGATGACACAACACAAGATCAGAGTATCAGCACTAATAGAGTTCACCGTGGGGCCAAATTGAAATCTCACCAGTAGTCTCTCGAGCAGAGTTCGCCGCGGCCAACTTACAGCTTCGCCGTGGCGAAATCACAAGATTAGGCGGAGCTCCTCTCGGGCATGCTTTGCCGCGGCGAAGGATTTCCTTAGCCGCGGCGAACTCTTCGTATCAGCAACGCCAGATCCGGATCAGAATGCGAAAATGGAGCTTCTAATCATATGATCCGACCCAGATGGACCCCTAAAACCCTTAGAAACCCTATTTTCGACCATATACTCCATTCCATCTCCTACAACACCTCTATTCTCCCATCCTCTTGCCTCTCCACCTCCATCTTCTTCCCCATCCATTTCCTTCATCTTTCATTCACTCCATCTCAATTCCTTCCACTCCCAGCTACCATGGCCGACGGATTCACTTCAGTTGGAGCTTTTCTTGAAGCTATGGAGAGCTAGGGTTTATCAACTCTTGAAGAATGGTGGTGTGGCTTGAGTTCCTAAGCTTCAAAGGGGAGTTTAGTTTCAGTTTGCAATTTTTAGCTATGATTTATGGCTTTCTAGGTCTAGGAGTTGTAATTTCTTAGTTAGGAACTTGGGACTGATACTGTAATTATTGGTTAATGATTACATTTGTAATTTGGATTGATTGATGTTGAACTTTGTGCTTAAATATATGTAGTTGCATATATGCTTATTGTAACTCTCATGATTCTCTCTTATCTTGCATAGTTGTGTTTGGGTACTGAGTTGATTGTGTGTTTCATTAAGCCAATTGCATGATCATTCCAAAATTACACATTAGGGAAGCTTAACAAAGTTTTCATTAATGAGTTCATTAATGTAAGCTTTGGACTCAATGAGTTATTGAGGTTGTTATTAAGAAAACCTAATGATTTGTGAAACTCCCAATATTTTAAGTGAACTATGATTGCCATCAAAGCCATTTTCAAGAGATTTCCTATCATTCATTTCCATTCCATCATTATTATCTTAAAACACCAAAAATATAGTATCTTAGGTTTGTTTTCATTGCATTTAGTTTAGGCACCATTCATTTAAGTCTTAAAAATCCAAAACCCCATTTCATTGCATTGCATGGCATTTAGTCTAGCTTAGGTAATTAATAAAGGCTCCCAAAAGTGAAACGACCCGAGTTTGCACTATACTGCATAGCTTGGATTAAATTTTGATTGAGAACCCCAGGGCGAACGACAGAAAGGCTCTCTTTCAATAAGTGACGTATCTCACCCAAAATAGGGTTTCTAATTTGGTAATGGGGTGTATTGGGTTGGTTCTCACAAGTAAGTAAGTGATTTTTCTAAAAAGGATTCATATCTGAGTTGCTAATTTGAAGGTTTCACCATGGTGAAGGAATGACTTCACTGTAGTGAACCTTTCTCGAGAGCTTTATTGCTTGGTGATTAAGCTCAAATTGTTTATATTATTTGATGGCATTTTCTAGGTTTTTGTTACACTTTTTAGCTCATTTTGATGATAGTTGTGCTTATTTGAGTTTGAGAGTCCTTATTTTGAGTTAGTGGTAATTGAGGGTAAAATTGTCATATTTATTCATTAATTGCATTTAGTTGATTTTTGAGATAACTGATACCTCTAACTATTACTTTTCATTTCAGGACACTTAAAAAGTAGAGCTAAGAGTGAAGACTAAGGAAGTGCAACACACATGATGCAATAGCAACATCTCTGCCAGGTTTCACAGCGACCAACTCGTGCCTTTGCCTCGGCGAAGCTAGGAGTTCCACCTGAAGATTCTTTAGGGAAGGTTCGCTGCGGCCAAAAGCGGTGAAGCCACATTATGTTATAGAAGACCACTTGGGAATGGTTTGCCCAATTTCAGAGTTCTATGTGTGGTTAGGCATTTTTCTTCCTCTTGAAGGTGTAGCAATGGTTGGAGTTCAATGAGCTGAGAAGGGGAGTAGTTTAATCCTAGGTTAGCTATAAATTTATGAATTTCTAGGTTTAGGATTTGTAATTTGTAGTTGAATTACTTGATTATAGTTGTAATTTGTTTTGGATGTCTATTTGTGTAGTGGATTGGCTAATATAGACCTTTGAGGTTAAATATATGTAGTATCATATATGTCCTTTTGTGATCTTTTGATTCTCTCTACTCTTACACGGTTGTGTTTTGATATTGAGTTGATTCTGATAGCATTCGACCTATTCCATCAATCACTCTTTATACATACACTAAGGGCACTTAACAAGATCTTGAGAAATAGAGTCCCATTGCTTAAGATCTTGGCCTTAAAGAGTCCTTTAAGGGTTTACCATTTCGAAACTTAGTGATTTCTGCTCCCATATAAATCAATTTCGAACTATGACAGCCTGAGCAAACTTTCAAGAGGATTCTATCATTGTTTGATCATCTGTTTTTCATTATTCCATTTCTCGCATCCCTAGAATCCAAAAATATTTTTATCATTCAGTTTAATTCACTTAATGTTTTCAAAAACCAAAACCCCTTTTTCATGTTCAGTTTGCATAGCATGGCATTCAAGTTAGCTTAGGTACATTTCATAGGCTCTAATCAAGAGAAACAACCTGGAGTTGCACCCTAAGTGCAATCCTTGGATAAAATTTTGATTTAACCTCCAAGGGCCATAAAAGGTTGCAAATCAAATAGCGCTAATGCCGAGGAGCCAAGAAGTTAGTTCTCTAGGTTAGCTTGTGTCATTTTTGCTGATTAATTGAGGTTTTAAGCCTAATTAGGTTGTATTTAGATAGCTTAGGAGCCTACTTGTTCATAGTATAGGTTTCATTTCACATAGCATCAAAATATTTAGAAGTATAAACAAATATACTGATTTTCTATACCTTTTGTATTTACACTTTACATCTGTATCATCCAAAACTCTGTCTTGCTGTCTGTGAACCTTCACCACGGCCAACTCCTAGTTTTGCCATGGCAAACGAGCAAAAATTCACGAGGATCCCTTTCAGGACACCTTTGCTGCGGCCAACTTCTGCTATCGTTATGGCAAACTTGTTATTTCAAATCACTAATTGTCTCGGGACAATTTCACCACGACATACTTCTGCTTTTGCTACGGCAAACATTTCTGGGCAATTTTGAAAATTGAACCTATTTTCTTTTCTTTCTGTGCATACATACTCACACTAATCAATACACTTGCATCCATTACATTTCATACTTTTATCTGACTTTGTGTGCTGAAAGTAATTTTGTTTGCTCTTTCTCTGTGACCTTTATCTTGCATGCCACAAAAAACCAAGCTTGTAACCTTTGACCCTGAAATTGAGAGGAGACTTAGAGAGATAAGAAGAGAAAAGAGAGTTGAGGGGACAAGTAAATTAGTGGTTGGGTAAGAGAATATTTTTGTGGAATCCAGCCTATCCAGTAGCAAGAGTGAACCTGCTGAAGAAGAAATCATGGCTGATATACCACCTAACCCGCCCAATCCTAACCCTAATGCCAACTAATTGAGAAATGGTGGTAATGGAGGGAATGGAGAACAAGAAAGAGTGGAAGAAAACAATTGTCACCTTAGAAGAAGTACAATTAGGGAAGCCACAACCTTTGATGTTAATTTTGACCCTTTTAATGTTGCATGTCCCAAAAGTTAATTTTGAAATCAAGGGTTTATTGATTAACTCACTTCTAAAATTTTATGGCTTGACATGAGAAGATCCATATCTCCATTTGCAATCCCTTTTTATGGTTTGTTAGAGCGTGAAGCCTATGGGAGCATCACTAGACCAAGTACTTCAGAAGGTTTTCTATCTATTATTGGAGGGCAAAGCTCGAGAGTGGTACATGAGTCTTCCAAGGCATATGGCAGATACATACCATAGTTGGGGGAACTTAAGGAAAGTGTTCTTGGAGAAATACTTTCCGGCTTCTGGAACTTCATCAATGAGAAAGGAGATCTATTCAGCTAAGCAAGATTACGATGAGTCTCTTTACGATTATTGGAATAGATTCCAGGACCTACTTTCAAGATGCCTACACCATCAAATTCTGGATGAACAACTGGTGTAGCATTTTTACAATGGGTTGAAGAACCAAGAGAAGGGTATGTTAGATGCTGCATTAGGAGGATCTTTATAGATTCTACTATTGAAGAGGCTTGGGATTTAATCAAGAAAATAGCCCTGAATCATCAGCAATACAATGTAAGAGACACTAGAGGGGTACATGAGTTGGGAGCTTCTACAATTCATAATAGAAGAATGGATACTTTGGAGTCAAAAGTCAATTCTTTGGAAAGTAAGGTGACCTCTTAATTATCCCTAATCACTATAGAGTTGAAGAATATGAGCGTGCATCATCCACGTACTCCTTAGATATTACTACCCCTAGTTGCAAAACTTATGGCTCAGTGATGCACATTTCTAGTGTCTGTCCACACAAGTATAAAGAGGTATCTAGGTTTACCAGGATCGTCTAAATCAGAAGTGGGACCCCTATTCTAATACCTACAATAAGGGATGGAAAGCAAACCCTCGACTTGGCTAGAAGATAAAGAAAGTAGACCTCAAAATAGATCTCAGAAAAGTGGAGGAGTTGGTCCATCCTCAAACCAGTTCCAAAACTAACAGCAGGCCTTAACCATTCCACTAAAAGAATACATAAATCAACTCCTGCATAACATGATGGCCTTGATGAAAGAAGAAAGGACTTCCAATGCCAATCATTTCAACTCTTTAGCTTCTCTGATTCAACAAGACTCCTCTAAAAATGATACCAGATTTAGTGCCATATAGAAAAGGATGGAGCATTGGGAGACAAAGGCTGAGAACATCAATTCATACGTAACTCAAATATCCAATAACATGAGTGAGCAACGAGCTAGGAGCAACGGCACTATTCCCTCTAATGTTGTTATAAACCCTAAGAGTTTGAATGCTATCACTCTTCGAAGTGGGAAGCAAGTAAAATTTAGTAAAGAGGTGTTACATCTCACTACCGTATCAACTTAGGGTTCAATTAAAACCATTTTTGGCCATAGTGGATGGTCTTGGGCTTAATTTTATCACAAAAACACTGATTTTTGGATTTTCACTGTTCATCCGGTAAAAATCTAGTTTTTCTGGCCCAACTTTGAAAATTCATAACTTAATCTAGAAAAATAAAAATGGAGTGGTTCAAAATTCTATAAAAAGATATTTGAATTCTATTAAAAATAAATATTGTGAACCAATTCTATTTGAAAAAGTGTCAAATGTTTGCGAAATTTACATCTGTCCTTTTGGTAAAAATCCTATTTTCATATTCTAGACCTTAATTTTGAAAAATTGTTAAAAATTGTGTAGTTGCCTATTTTTAATGTGTTAGCTATCAAAATGAAGCTCAGAACATGATCTAAAATCATACCAAATTTTGTGATTAAAAGCATTCAGGAACTTAGTCAAAATGATGCTCAAAATTGGTGGTGTAGTTAGGTTTACAACATTATCCAAGTTGAATATTTACATAACCAATAGTCCATGAATTTTTATGGTTTAGCACCATAATTTAACCTTCAATCTACAGCTTTCCCTTGGAAGTTTTAGGCCCTAAAATGTTAGATTGTATTTGGAGGATGAGATTTCAATGAAGTCCCAATAGCAAATTAACCAACTATATCATCAACAAGCATCATTATTATACATAACCATATTAGCTACTATTAGTGAACTAGCATGCTTATCATTTGGCAAGCTCAATCATGCAAGGGCCAAAGCAAGAAATTGCAAAGAGCAGCCACATCACAATCAATAAATTTCATCCACATAATAGCAATTAATTATGCAATAATCAACAATGCAAAGTTAATGTTAGTAGTTAGGTTGAACTTACTACCTTACTCCAAAGACTTGAGCTTTCTTTATTTTTCTTCCTCTCCTTCACAAATGTCAAACCCTAATATAATAAACCACAAAATGGCAGCAAGATCATCAACCAATCCACATAAAAATCAACAATATAATTCAAGAACTCTTAAAACCTTTTTAAAGCTTCCACCTTTGTTCTTGAATTTTTAGAGTTTTGTCTCTTAAACCCTAAAAATTCCTTCTTGACTTATTCCTACATGGTTTTTCATGTAGATTCTAAATTTGTACTTAGATTTAAGAAAATAAAACTCTCTTGTCCATTTTTAGCTTGGCCGAACCATTAGGGTTTATTTTCTAAAAATTACAACTTTAGCTTTAATGATTCCAACCTTTGTTCTTTAGGTTTATCCTACACCATTTTCTATTTTGAGCGCAATGGAAGCATCAAAACATTGAAAAACTTATCCTAGGGTTTAGCTATGGTCTTGGCCAAAATGGTCCTTATGAAACACAACGAAGAACACACTTTAAAAACAACCTATAACCACTTGCAACCATTAGGATCTATCATGCTTTGAAGTGTTCTAACTGGACCAACAAAACTTCTTCCCCTACCACATATATAATTTGGCCAGCACCATCAACAAGGGAAAATCAAATATTCCAACCATACAAAGCAAGAAAACAAGACAAGGAACCATTTGTAACCAAAAACTAACCTTGAATCTTACTTATATGATCAAAGTTGGTGCCTTTCTCCTTGATTCCACTTGAAACTCTCTCTTTTCCCTCTTGTTTCCTCCTTGGCTGAAATAATAATATGAAAATAGGGGGAGGAGTGCTTCTTTAATGAACCAAAATATCCTAACCACCATTATAAATGAAGATCTAAGTGTCATTATCCCTTTTTATCTTACATTCTCTTTCTTAACACATGGCCAAATGTGAGCCATTTGAAATGCAAGACTCTAGTCTTTGCTTTATCGGTGCACTTTGACTCTAGGTTTAATTTATTTTCTATAATTACAGTACTCTAGCCTTTGTAATTATTTTCTATCAGATCCATAATTTATTCTCCTCATTTTTATCTTCCCAAAATGCTCTCTTTGTCTCAAAATTAAATTCCTAATAATTAAATAAAAGGAAAAACTAATTTCCTTCTCTTTATTGATTTTTCCACTTTTCATAGGAATTAGGAAAAATCTTGGATACTTGAGGGTCTTCTTTTAATTCCATAATCTCTTATAATTTCTCGGGGTATCGTAGGAATTTTCTTGTAATTGGAATTTTCCAAATAAATTCCTTTAAATTGGCCTAAATTACCCCTAAAATCCTTTGTAATTTCTCTAAGGGTAATTTAGTCATAAAACCAATTATATAATCTCATATAATTCTCAATGGATCTTATCATTATTTTTTCTTAATTTTTTGAGGCTCGAAAATATTTTTTCATAATTATTTTCGACCAATTTTCCTTAATTAGTCAAATTTTCATAATTGACTTGGATAATCATAATAATCATTTTCCACTAAAATTCTTCTATTTCTCGTTATTATTTTTAGCCCTTAATTATTTAGAAATATTCCTTATTCCTAGTTACCCTACTGCCGAATGTGACAAGAGGAGGATGAGGCAGTTGGTGAGGAGATTGAGTGTGATAAGCTGCCACCATCACCTACAAGGGTCAAGAATTTAGAGAGCTCTAAAGAGATGAACTTATAGCGAAAGGAGTCCACCACAAAGCATGATAGTAAGGGGAATACGAAGGAATCTGAACCAAGCAAGCATGGAGCCTTGAGTAATGAAGGTAAGGAGATAAACATCAATGAACTACCTTTTCCTCATTCTTACTTGAAAAATGTAAAAATGGGCAATGAAAGGCAAGATCATGAGTTGCTTGAGACTTTTAGGAAGGTAGAAGTGAACATACCCTTGCTTGACCTAATTAAAAAGATTCCTAAATATGTTAAGATTTTAAAAGAGTTGTGCACAGAAAAGAGGAGATTTAAACCTAATGAGAGAGTCCAATTACCCTCTAATGTGTTTGCCTTGTTTAAGCTCCAAATTCCTATAAAATGCCAAGACTCTAGATCTTTCACTATCACTTGCACTATAGGAAAGGTTACTATAGGGGCAGCCCTATTAGATCTAGGGGTAGCCATTAATGTCATGCCTAAGTTCATGTACACTTTACTAGGAGTCAAGACCCTTAAGTCTACTACTGTTGTACTCCAGCTGGTTGATAGGACTATTAGGTATCCTAAGGGCATTATTGAGGATATTTTGGTTCAAGTAAAGGATTTTGTTTTTCCTGCTGACTTCTATGTGCTTGACTTGTCCTCTAAGCTTATAAATGACACCATACTAATCCTTGGTCAACCTTTCTTAAGGACTGCTAACACTATGATTAGCATGAAAGAGGGCACCATTACAATGGAAGTAGGTGATCACAAGATTTGTTTTAACATGTATGAAGCAATGAAACATCTTTATAAGGACTATTCACTTTTGGCTGTTAACATGATAGACATTGCTGTTGAGGATGCTTGTTCTGAATTTGAATTGCAAAAAGATTCTTTTTGCTTTGAACTTTACTCTACTGATTCTACTGATGAGGATGAATCTATTTCTTTGTTTCCATCTCTTTATTCTTATCTTTCTACTTGTTCATGTGGTGGTGACATAACATGCCTTGACTATACTATAGTTAATTGTATGCTTTCCATCCCACATACATTTTCTCTATCATCTACTGATTCGAACTTGGATTGTAATTCTTCTATTATCATTGATGATCCCCTTTGGGACAGGTTTTCTGTTAACGTTTTAGGTTGCTCTAGCATTGAGGAAGCTGAGGCTATAGTAGAGATTGATGGAACTAATGGCTCAAGTGAAGACAATGACGATGAACCATTATCGGCTATCTTACCTACTCATGTGATGATTCAGGTATGCAGCAGAATCTCTCCAAGACGGTTGTTGTTGTAGATCAACTTGAAGTTGGTTCAACACTTGGAGAGGAGGGAGATTACAAGGATGATTATATGCAACCAGAGCTATCATTGCTTGAAGGAAAGGGGAGTAATCTGTTCTCTCTTAAACTTCATAAACTGATTCCTTCTGTTGTGCAACCACCCATACCTGATTTGAAACCCCTACCCCTACTTTGAAATATGCTTTCCTTGAGTCTAATGAGCAATTGCTTGTTATCATTGCTAAATCATTGTCTGAGGGTAAGGAAGAGAGACTTTTATCTATTTTAAGAAAGCATAAGAGGGCCATAGGGCAGACCTTAGAGGACATTCCTGGGATTAGTCTGGCTATTTACACACATAGAATTCTAGTTAGTGAGGGATCAAAACCAGCGAGGCAACCCCAAAAACGGCTGAACCTTCTCATCCTTGATGTAGTTAAGAAAGAGATTACCAAGCTTTTCAGTGCAAAGATTATCTATCCCATTTCTGATAGTGAGTGGGTCAGTCCGGTACATGTAGTACCCAAAAAGTGTGAGGTAACGGTGGTTGAAAGAGAGCCTTTTCTTGTCGTTCGCTTAGAGGTTCTCGCTCAAAATTTATCCAAGCTATGTAGTAGTGCAAACTCGGGTCGTTCTCTTTTGGGAGCCTAAATTAGATGTCTAAGTTAGATTAATGCTATGCAGAGTAATGAAAAAGGGGTTTTAGGTGTTTTTATCCATTAATGAAATGCTCAAACTAAATGCAATTAATTCAAATCTAAGTGACTATGTTTTTGGATTTTTCTAAGATAGTAGTAATGAAGTGAAGTTAATGATATGTAATCTCTTGAATATAGCTTTGAAGCAATCATAGTTCAAAATAGTTATGGGAGTAGAAATCACCAAGTTTTCTAAATGAAAAACCTTAAAGAACTCTTTAAGTCTAGGATCTTAATCAATGGTACCCATTTCATAAGATCCTATTAAGCTCACTTAGTGTGTGTATTAAGATTAATTAATGCACTTGATTAAATGCAAGCCCAGATCAACTCAACAATCACACATTACCATGCAAGACAGAGAGTATCAAAAGAGTTGCATAAAAACATACATGTAACCACATGTATTGAAGCTCAAATTCAACACTAATAATCCAATACACAAAACAATCATCCAGAATTGATTACAACCATAATCAAAATAGTTCAGCCCAAATTTACAAATCCTAAGACCTAAAAATTCATAAACAAAGAACTAGAACTTATAGATGAAGCTAACTCCCCTTTGAAGCTTTGTGAACTCATGCTTCTTCCACCATATTCAAGAGTTGAGAAGCTTAGCTGGTCATAACTCTTGAATCAACTCCAACTAGGTATTGTTCTTCAGCCATGGCAGCAGCAGATGGGAGAGATGGAAATGGGATTAGGGTTTCTGAGGTGGAAATGAGAGAAGAGGATGGAAAATACGTAGATGGTGGCTGAATAATGGTCATCCCCCCTCATCATACCCAAAATAGGGTTTCTAACCCGAAACTTACGTGCATGGGTCGGTTTTTGGGAATGGGTAGGTCAAAATTTCCCGAAATGGTCGGGTCTGAGATTTGCTGCTTCGAGAGGTTCGCCGCAACGAAGAATAGGTTCGCCGCAGCGAAACATGGCAGAGACCTGTCTTCACGGATGGATTTTCGCCGCGGCGAAGTGAGATGTTGGCCGCGGCGAACTTAGGCAGAGGATCTTCTCTTGCTTCTTTTGCCTTGAGTTCTTCAATTCTGGCTCCAAATCTTTAGTGTCCTACAATAAAAAAATAACAAAATGAAGTATCAATTGTCCTAGAAGTCAATTGAATCCAATTAACAACCAATTATGACAATTTAATCCTCAAAATGACACTAACTTAAAGTAAGAACCATAAATCTCAGTTAAGCACAAATTTCATTAAAAAGGACCAGAAAGGATGACAAAATCATGGATAATGATATGAAAAGAAACTAATAATTTGAGCTCAATCAAATTCCCCCACACTTAGACCTTTGTACTCCTGAACAAAGCGCGAGAATAATTCAAAGTGACACTAGCACAAAGAGAAACACTACCATGCTTAAAGATGAAAGCAGAAGATTAGTAAGAAATTCTCACGGATTTGACATTAGTAAACAAAGATATGCTAAGAAAACGATCACAATGGAAAATTAACTTAAAAGATTGATTAAGAAAGATCCATCTCACGGATAAGTGTTTCACTCTTAACTCACTTGTCTTTAGGGTTATTTCACTCCAAGTCTACTCAATCCAATTTCTACCATAGGCTTGTAATAATTCTACCTCTCCACCATGGGAAACAACTTTGCAAATCAAGAGGACTTTTAGGGGTCAAAATTTAGAATGGAGGTCAGTCGGAATGAATGAAAATGAAAATGAGTACGAACATGCAAATTATTAAGACATAAAAACTGGGAGAGAAGCTACTTATTTTTAATATGTATATCTTTATTTCTTTCTTTCTTTCTTCTTCTTCTTCTTCTTCTTCTTCTTCTTCTTCTTCTTTTTTTTTTGCATATATCTCTTTTTCTTTTTCTAACCCTTTTTGTATATATATATATATATATATATTTTTCGTATGAGCAACTTCTCTTTTTTTTTTTTTTTTGCATACATGTACTAAAGATGAAGGCTCAAAAGGGTTTGCAATGGTAAAATGATTGGGTTTGTGTTTGGGAAATGCGGGTATGAAATCGAATGCCTCTATCATTTTTACAAAAATTGATTCGCTAAGCTTCGATTAAGAATGAAAACAAGTTCTAGAGAAATATGAAATAAGCAGATTCACTCAATTCAATAACTTAAGGTCCAAAAATCCTTCCAACAAGGCTCAAATCTCAATTAGTCAATCTCAAAAGTTAACAACCACATAGTCATAATTTCAAAGCACATCATCATTTACTATCTGTCAAAAACATGAGAATAACTAGTCTAAGTTCAACCCTCATTTAAAAGCATGAAAATTTTTCTAAAAGCACAAGTAAACTCTGAACTTTCTATCCATTTTAAAAAATTGCAGGAGCATAAAGATTCTAAGCCCGGGAAAATTTTCTGAAGACCAGTTGAAATTGCAAAGATTTTTTTTTTTTTTTAGGGGTTCGCCGCGGCTAAACAAGGGGGTCGCCGCGGCGAAACATGGCCGAATGGCTTATTACGCGTGAAAGAGGGGGCTTCGCCGCGGCGAACTAAGAAGTTGGCCGCGACGAAACATGGCAGAAAGCGAAAATTCCTGTGCAATTTCAACTCTTCAACAACTAAACTCAAAATATTCACAATTAAACCAATCTATCAGTTCAAAAACACCTCAAAATCATCTAAATGCATGGATGCACGAGAAGCATTTGCTAAAATCCACAATATAGACCTCCCCCACACTTAAACACAACATTGTCCTCAATTTGTGAACAAGGGTGATTAGGGACAGCAAATATGAGCAAGGAGGCGCAGAGGTGAAAATAGAACAAAGATTAAAGCAAACTAATCAGAAATCATCCAAGTGAACAAGCGTAAAAACCAATGAGGCACCATAAAGTGTAAGAAACAATCCAGCCTCAAAACAACACATGAAACAAAAAGAACTAAAGAAAACAACAGAAAACCACAAAAACAGAAAACTAAGACAGATGCTCAGGGTCAGCTGCTCCAGATCCTGACGGTCCTGCACCCGATGTGCCGGCTCCGTCCATACCCATATGGTGCTGTGGCTCCTCCTCCTCAGCCGGTAAAGCGAAGTTCAAACGATCCGCAAGCAAAGCATCAAAACGGCGGCGGTAGCGACGTTCTCGCTCAAATAGGGCATCACGGTCCTTCTGCTGCTTTATCTCCCGAATGAGTGTAACGCGAATCTGATGAACTTCCTCAGACAGCTCGTCAATATCATCGGCAAGCGTGTCTAAGGTGACGGGCTGGGGAGGTTCTGGAACATCAGGGCCTTCCTCGGCTGGATCAGTGGCGGCCTGGCCTGCACTAACATCGTAAACGGGATGGACAGGTGGGTGGGGTGGAATGGTGGGTAGTTTAAGGCGCTCAAACCGGAATAAAGGTGCAGGTTCGAAGTAGCTGTCATCATCAAATGAAGGAACTCCGCACTTGCGGAAAAGGTCAGAAACAAGATGGGGAAAGATGATGCTATTGGTGACTTTTTTGGTAGTGACGGAATAATGGAGGGCGGATTGAATGATTTCAGCTACATCAAAGGATTTGCCGGTCATGAGGAGAAAAACAATAAGAGCTTGGCGTTTGGGGAGGTTCTGGAGGTGGGAAGTAGGTAGGATGTTATTGCAGACTAAGTGTAGCCACGGCTTTGCCTCAGGCCGAAAATCAAAACGTTTTAGGTACAGTTCAGCAGTGCGGGGACGATGCCAAGTGGCACCATCCCGGCATAGGGTCTGGAGGATCTCATCATAAGGATAATTATCGCGATAATGAGAGTACTGAGAATTACGGACTATAGGAAGCCGGTAGTGGTCTCTTATGTTAAGAACAGTGAAAGTGTAGTTCACATTCTTGCCCCGGAAGGGAATGGATAGCATGCCATTAAGGCGGGCGTAGGTATAGAAGTGGCGGACAAAGACATCATTACCATTGGCTCGTGGGCGAGCCAATTCAAGCATTTGGGATTCCTGGAGTCTTTTGACAAAGGGATGGTCGGATGGTTCAAGGGGAAAGGCTCTCTCCCTAAGGAGGGGGCGCTTGTCCACTACCCTATAGATGGCATCATAGGTTATGGGTCCCTCAGAGTCAGACTCAGACTCAGACACGGGTAAAGGTTCAGGGTTTTTGGTGCGAGGCATATCCTGAAGCAACAAACAGAAAGAACACTAATCACAACAAAAAGACCTACAACCTAAACAACACAGAAATGAACAAAATTAAAACCTAACAGTGGCAAATGGTTAGTTAATGATTCATAGGTTTTCAGAGGACTAAAAATTTTCAAAATTGAGCAAATAGATTAATTAAAAAGACAATGCACTATGAATCATTAGGTAACCTATAGGCCACGCAACTACACTAACCACAAACTAACCCAATAGCAAAAACCAGAACAAATAAACTTAGAAACCACAAAATTAAACTAAACTAAAGGAAAGAACAAGGGAGAAGGAAGAACATACCAAGAAGGAGAGAACGAACATGGAAGCGCGGCTGGAGCGAGGGATAAAGGGAACTGAAAAATGGAAGAAGGGAGAGGAGAAGAGATGGGGAACACACGCTAAGACGCCGAACACACACACGAACAGAGCTGAGCGGCGGCAACGAACGGGAAGACACAGACGAAAGGCACGGAGCGGAGGCGCAGTTGGAAAAAAAAACAGAGAGACGGAACGGAAGCTGCAAGCCGAAAGCAGGGGGAAGAGGAGGGGGGAGCGACGGTTTAAGAAATTAGATGGGAATGAGAGGGATTGAGTGGGGATGGGAAAAGACCAAAATAGGTTGAAGGGAGGAGGGGCAGGCGGTTCAGACTGGGGGTAAAAAGGGAAAAACGGGAGAAAAAATCAGCAAAAAAAACGAAACGCTTCAACGCAGAAACGGCACGTTCGCCACGGCGAAACATAAGTTCGCCGCGGCGAACAATGCCCGAGAAGAAACGCACGGAAGAAAGACGTTTCGCCGCGGCCAAACATAAGTTCGCCGCGGCGAAACAATCCCGAGAGGAAACACACAGGGACGGCGAGTTTCGCCGCGGCGAAACACCACAGAAAGCACAGAGTAAAAGAAAAAACACTTAAACCCAGATAAACACAACAACCAACAACAGACAAGGCTGGATATTTCAAAAACTTTAGAATGCCTCAAAAGAGATCAAGAGGTGTTCAACAAATCCATGAATAGGCAGTATACCACAGATAAGATTCCTCAATCAAATTGAATCATATAATTCATTTAAAACACCAATTCATCAGGCATGAAACAAGATAGGAGAGAGATCAAAAACTACCAGGGAGTCTTATTGAAATTAGCAATAACTACTCTACTTTCCTACTGAAGGGAGTTTCTCCCCCACACTCATTCAACATACAACGCATGCAACATAACAAGATTAACAATTAAGCAAAAGCATGTAAATGAGTGAAGGAAAGAAACTACCAGGGAGCTAAGGGGGTTTCTGGTTCTCATGGTAGAGCTTCAACTGATGGCCATTAACTTTAAGGTTTGCTCCAGTTTTCTCATCGAGAAGCTCCACCATTCCAAAATTATGCACCTTTGTGACTGTGTAAGGCCCATCCCAACGGGTGTTGAACTTTCCTTGCTTAAATTTGAATCTGGCCTTAAACATCAGCACTTTGTCTCCCACCTTGAAGTTCTTCCGTAGGAGACCCTTATCATGCACCAATTTTGTCTTCTCCTTGTACAGTCTAGCATTCTCATAAGCCTCCAATCTCAGTTCCTCAAGCTCTTGCAGCTGCAACTTCCTCTCCACCCCAGAAGATTGCAAATCCATGTTGCATTGTTTGACTGCCCAATATGCCTTATGCTCCAACTCTACTGGTAGATGGCATGCTTTGCCAAAGACTAAACGATAAGGAGACATTCCAATTGGCGACTTATAGGCAGTTCTGTAGGCCCACAATGCTTCCTCTAATCTTAGGCTCCAATCTTTCTTGGATGGTTTGACTATCTTCTCCAGCACTTGTTTCACTTCTCGATTGGACACTTCAGCTTGGCCATTGGTTTGGGGGTGATATGCAGTGGAGACTTTGTGGGTGACACCAAATTTAGAAAACAAGTTATCTACCACTTTATTACAAAAATGGGTACCTCTATCACTAACCACAGCCCTTGGAATCCCAAACCTACAGAAAATGTTGGACTTAAGAAACTTAGAAACCGCTTGGGCATCATCTTTTCTAGTAGGTACAGCCTCTATCCATTTGGAAACATAATCAACAGCTAGAAGAATGTATATAAAACCAAAGGACGGAGGAAAGGGACCCATGAAATCAATCCCCCAAACATCAAAAATTTCGCAAAACAGTAAAGGTTGTTGAGGCATTTCATGCCTTTTACCTAACCCCCCAAAACGTTGACATTTGTCACAGGACCGACAAAAATCATAAGAATCTTTAAAAAGGTTGGCCAGTAAAAACCAGAATCTAGAATTTTCCTAGATGTTCTCCTTGCACTGAAATGACCACCACAAACCATTGAATGGCAAGCTGTAATGACAGACTCAAACTCTTCACTAGGCACACACTTTCTTATAACTTGGTCACTACATATCCGCCATAAGTGAGGGGCATCCCAGATGTAGTGCCTCGATTCGCTTTGAAGTTTTTGTGCCTGAAATTTAGACATGAAAGGAGGGGTGAGTCCGGTTATAAGATAATTAACAATATGCGCATACCAAGGCTCTTTAACAGCTAGGGCACATAATACTGAATCAGGAAAGGAATCACAGGTGAGTTCAGAAGAGTCTACTCCCCGTGTATCATCAGGTAGCCTACTTAAGTGATCGGCTACATGGTTCTCAGCCCCGGCTCTATCCTTGATTTCAATGTCAAATTCCTGAAGAAGTAATGTCCACCTAATCAATCGTGGCTTCGATTGTGGTTTCTTAAGAAGATAGCGAACAGCTGCATGATCAGTGAAAACAGTCACATGAGAATTTAACAAGTAAGGTCTAAACTTCTCTAAAGCGAAAACAACTGCAAATAGCTCTTTTTCTATTGTGGTATAATTGACTTGAGCTGCATCCAGTGTTTTCGAAGCATAGGCAATGACTCTTGAGAGCTTCTCCTCCCTCTGGCCCAACATAGCTCCTACAGCAAAATTAGAAGCGTCACATGAAATTTCAAAGGGCATGGTCCAGTTTGGTGCAACAAGAATAGGAGGAGAAATGAGTTTAGATTTCAAATCACCAAAGGCAACTTTACAAGAATCATCGAAATCAAATTTCACATCTTTTTGTAAAAGCTTGGAGAGAGGTAAAGCAATCTTGCTGAAATCTTTTATAAACCGCCTATAGAATCCCGCATGACCCAAAAATGATCTAATATCTTTAACACAGGCAGGATAAGGCAAAGAAGATATAACCTCAATCTTAGCTTTATCAACTTCAATTCCCTTTTTAGAAATCAAATGTCCTAGAACTATCCCCTCATTGACCATAAAATGGCACTTTTCAAAGTTCAAAATCAAATTCTTTTCAATGCATCTTTTCAAAACCTTTTCAAGACTAGCAAGACAATCATCAAAGGAACCACCATAAACAGTAAAATCATCCATAAAGACTTCCATACATTCCTCTAAAAATTCACAGAATATAGCCATCATACAACGTTGGAAAGTCCCTGGAGCATTACATAACCCAAAAGGCATCCTACGATAGGCGAAGGTACCAAAAGGGCAAGTGAAAGTGGTTTTATCTTGGTCCTCCGGTGCAATAGGTACTTGAAAGTACCCAGAGAAACCATCTAGAAAACAGTAATGAGATTTGCCTGCAAGTCTCTCAAGCATCTGGTCTATGAAAGGAAGAGGGAAATGATCTTTCCGTGTGGCATCATTGAGTTTTCTATAATCTATGCACACACGCCAGGAATTCTGCACTCTTGTAGGAATAAGCTCATCCCTATCATTTCTAATAACAGTAACCCCACTCTTTTTAGGCACTACATGTATTGGACTAACCCACTCACTATCAGATATGGGATAGATGATCCCAGCACTTAGAAGTTTGGTAACTTCCTTCTTAACCACATCAAGAATAAGGGGGTTTAGTCTTCTCTGGGGTTGTCTCACTGATTTTGAACCTTCACTAAGCAAGATTCTATGTGTGCAAATGGCTGGACTAATTCCAGGAATGTCCGCTAAAGTCCACCCAATAGCCCTCTTATGCTCTCTCAAAACAGTAAGTAGTCTTTCTTCCTCAACCTTAGACAGGGAGTTAGCTATAATAACCGGTAATCGCTCATCAGACTCTAGAAAAGCATATTTAACAGTAGGGGGCAGGGGTTTCAACTCAAGAGTAGGTGGTTGCACAATAGATGGAATCAAATTATGAAGTTCAAGAGAGAAAAGATTACTCCCCTTTCCTTCAATCAGTGAGAGTTCCTCAACCTTGCAGATAGCTTCCTCTCCAAGCGTTGAACCAACTTCTAGTTGATCTACAGCAACTGCCTTAGAGGGAATCTCCTCCATGACTTCTTCCTCCATATCTGAAATAGCAACAGAAAACCTTTCCCCAAGGGAATTATCGCTGACAATAGAGGGATCAAAGCCTAATTTGGAGTCAAGGGAGGAAATAGAAAATGCATGTGGGAGGGAAAGCATACAATTAAACACAGTGCAATCAAGGCATGTATCTTTATCACCACATGAGCAAGAAGAAGGTGTAGAGTAAAGGGATGAAAAAGAAGAAATAGTGTCATCTTCATCATCAGAATTAACAGAATAAAGTTCAGAACTAGAGGAGTCATCTTGCAATTCGAACTCAGAACAGGCATCATTAACAGCAACATCAATCATATTTACACCCAAGAGAGAATAGTCTTCATAAGGATGCTTCATTGCTTCATACATGTTAAAACAAACCTTATGATCCCCTACTTCCATAGTGATGGTACCTTCTTTCATGCTAATCATAGTGTTAGCAGTCCTCAAGAAAGGTCTACCAAGAATCAGTGTGGTGTCATGGACAAGCTCAGAGGACATGTCAAGTACATAAAAATCAGCAGGAAAGACCAAATCCTTAACCTGAACCAAAATATCCTCTATGATGCCTTCCGGATACCTAATACTTCTATCAGCCAACTGGAGTACTACAGTGGTAGACTTAAGCGTCTTTACTCCTAGTGAAGTGTATACAGACTTAGGCATCACATTAATAGCTGCTCCTAATCTAGTAAGGCTCCCCTTATAGAAACTTTTCCTATTGTGCAAGGGATGGTGAAGGATCCAGGGTCTTGGCATTTCACAGGGATTTGGGGCTTAAACAGGGCAGACACATTGGAGCTCACTTGAACTCTTTCATTTGGTCTAAACTTCCTCTTATGGGTGCACAGTTCTTTAAGGTATTTAGCATAAGCAGGAACTCTCTTAACAAGATCAAGCAAAGGAATATTAACTTCCACTCTACTAAACACATCAATAATATCTTTTTCATACTTAGTTTCAGACTTTCTTTTGCTAATCAAGTACGAATTAGGAAAAGGAAGGTCTTTGAGATTTACCTCTTTATCATTCAGCTTACCAGCTCCATGCTTAGATGATCCATCATGCTCCTTTGATGCTGCTTTCTCATAATTGCTCTCAGATTTTGCTCCTTTGCTACTTAGAAGAGTTGACTTCTTTTCATCTAGCAATTCTCTCTCTTCTGCACTCTCAGAATTCTTAACTCTTGAATGTGTAAGAAGAGGCTTATCACACTCAATCTCCTCATCAACTGATTCCTCTTTCTCTTCACTGAATCTTACTTGCTTCCCACTTCGCAGCGTGATTGCATTCAAACCCTTTGGGTTTATGACAGTATTGGAAGGAATGGTGCCACTGCTTCTAGCTTGTTGCTCACTCATGTTGTTGGATAACTGAGTTACATAGGAGTTTATGTTCTCAGATTTAGTCTCCCATTGCTCCATTCTCTTTTCCAAAGCACTAAATCTAGCATCATTCTTGGATGAATCTTGTTGAATTAGTGAAGCTAAGGAGTTGAACTGAGTAGCGTTGGCAGCCCTTTCTTCCTTCATTAAAGCCATCATATTTTGTAGAAGTTGATTCGTTTCATCCTTAGGTGGGACCGCAAGGGCTTGAGACTGGTTTTGGAACTGATTTGAAGATGGACCAGCTCCTCCACTCTTCTGAAATCTATTTGGAGGTCTACTATCATCATTCCTCCAGCCCAATCGAGGGTTTGATTTCCATCCCTCATTGTAAGTGTTGGAGTAGGGGTCCCATTTTTGATTTGGGCGGCCTTGGAAGACTGCAGACACTTCCTCATAACGGCCCGGACAAACGCTAGATATATGCATGACTGATCCACATGTGTCACAACTAGGCGCTGTAATGTCCATAGGAGTGGATGGGCGATGCACACTCATATTCTTCAATTCAGCAGTAATCAAAGACAATTGAGATGTCACTTGGCTTCCCAAAGAATCTACCTTTGATTCCAAAGCGTCCATTCTTCTGTTGTGCACCGAAGCAGCTCCCATCTCATGTACTCCTTTAGTATCTCTCACCCCATGTTGTTGATGATTCAGGGCCATCTTCTTTATCAAATCCCAAGCCTCCGCAGCAGTAGAGTCTATCAAAGATCCTCCCGATGCAGCATCCAACATACCCTTCTCTTGGTTCTTCAACCCATCATAGAAGTACTGCACCAGTTGCTCATCCGGAATTTGATGATGTGGGCATCTTGAAAGTAGGTCCTGAAATCTATTCCAGTAATCGTAGAGGGATTCATCGTAGTCTTGCTTGGCAGAATAAATCTCCTTCCTCATTGATGAAGTACGAGAAGCCGGAAAGTATTTCTCCAAAAATGCCTTCCTTAAGTTCCCCCAGCTATGGTATGCATCAGCTACATGTCTTGGAAGGCTCATGTACCATTCCCTAGCCTTTCCTTCCAAGGATAGATGAAAAACCTTCCATAGCACTTGATCCAACGATGCTCCCACAGGCTTCATACTCTGACAAATCATGGAAAGAGATTGCAGATGGAGGTATGGGTCTTCTCCTGTCAAGCCATGAAATTTATGAAGAGAGTTAATCAATAAGCCTTTAATCTCAAAGTTAACTTCAAAATTTGGACATGCAGCAGTAAATGGGTCAAAGTTAACATCAGATGTGGTAGCTTCCCTAATTGTTCTTCTTCTAGGGTTCCCATTATTTTCTCCCACTCTCTCTTGTTCACCATTTCCTCCATTCCTTACTTGGTTGGCATTGGGGTTAGGATGAGGTTGGTTTTGTGGTAAATCAGCCATTATCTCTTGGTCAGTAGGTTCACTCTCACTACTGGATAGGCTAGATTCCACTGAAATATTCTCTTGCTCACCCACCAACTCACTTGTCCCTCCGACTCTTTTCTTCTTCTTATCTCTGTGAGTCTTCTCTCAATCTCCGGGTTATAGGGCACAAGCTTGGTTTTTCGTGGCATGCAAAATAAGTATCACAAGAGAAAAAGTAACAAAATTGACTTGCAGCACACAAAGTCAAATAAAAGTATGCAATGTGATGGATGCAAGTGTATGGTGTGAGTATGAAAGTATATGGATGAGTATGAGTATGTATAGATGAGTATGAGTATGTATGGGTGGGGTATGAGTAAGTATGCACAGATAAAGAAGCTGAATGTAAGTTTTAAAAACTTCCAGAGATGTTGGCCGCGGCGAAAACAGGGGTTCGCCGCGGCGAAAGTGTCCCGAGAGAAACCCTCCGGTTTTTTCAAATATTTGGCCGCGGCGAAAGAACAGGTTGGCCGCGGCAAATGAGTCCCGAGAGGATTCCCTCAGAAATTCAAAAGGTTGGCCGCGGCGAAAGGTAATGTTGGCCGCGGCGAAATTTGACAGAGCGCTTATCAGACACTGGACTTCACTGATGCAACGTGGGAGATGCTGAAAATCAAGAAAATCAGTATATTTGTTTGTATTTCCAAAAATTTTGATGCTATGCAAGATGAAAACCTATACTATGAACAAATATGCAACTAAACTATCCTAAATGCTACCCACAAAGATCAAAACTTCAATCAACAATCAAATAGCACAAGCTAACCTAGAGAACCAATTTCTTGGCTCCCCGGCAACGGCGCCACTTGAAAGAGAGCCTTTTCTTGTCGTTCGCTTAGAGGTTCTCGCTCAAAATTTATCCAAGCTATGCAGTAGTGCAAACTCGGGTCGTTCTCTTTTGGGAGCCTAAATTAGATGTCTAAGTTAGATTAATGCTATGCAGAGTAATGAAAAAGGGGTTTTTGGTGTTTTTATCCATTAATGAAATGCTCAAACTAAATGCAATTAATTCAAATCTAAGTGACTATGTTTTTGGATTTTTCTAAGATAGTAGTAATGAAGTGAAGTTAATGATATGTAATCTCTTGAATATAGCTTTGAAGCAATCATAGTTCAAAATAATTATGGGAGTAGAAATCACCAAGTTTTCTAAATGAAAAACCTTAAAGAACTCTTTAAGTCTAGGATCTTAATCAATGGTACCCATTTCATAAGATCCTATTAAGCTCACTTAGTGTGTGTATTAAGATTAATTAATGCACTTGGTTAAATGCAAGCCCAGATCAACTCAACAATCACACATTACCATGCAAGACAGAGAGTATCAAAAGAGTTGCATAAAAACATACATGTAACCACATGTATTGAAGCTCAAATTCAACACTAATAATCCAATACACAAAACAATCATCCAGAATTGATTACAACCATAATCAAAATAGTTCAGCCCAAATTTACAAATCCTAAGACCTAGAAATTCATAAACAAAGAACTAGAACTTATAGATGAAGCTAACTCCCCTTTGAAGCTTTGTGAACTCATGCTTCTTCCACCATATTCAAGAGTTGAGAAGCTTAGCTGGTCATAACTCTTGAATCAACTCCAACTAGGTATTGTTCTTCAGCCATAGCAGCAGCAGATGGGAGAGATGGAAATGGGATTAGGGTTTCTGAAGTGGAAATGAGAGAAGAGGATGGAAAATACGTAGATGGTGGTTGAATAATGGTCATCCCCCCTCATCATACCCAAAATAGGGTTTCTAACCCGAAACTTACGTGCATGGGTCGGTTTTTGGGAATGGGTAGGTCAAAATTTCCCGAAATGGTCGGGTCTGAGATTTGCTGCTTCGAGAGGTTCGCCGCGGCGAAACATGGCAGAGACCTGTCTTCACGGATGGATTTTCGCCGCGGCGAAGTGAGATGTTGGCCGCGGCGAACTTAGGTAGAGGATCTTCTCTTGCTTCTTTTGCCTTGAGTTCTTCAATTCTGGCTCCAAATCTTTAGTGTCCTACAATAAAAAAATAACAAAATGAAGTATCAATTGTCCTAGAAGTCAATTGAATCCAATTAACAACCAATTATGACAATTTAATCCTCAAAATGACACTAACTTAAAGTAAGAACCATAAATCTCAGTTAAGCACAAATTTCATTAAAAAGGACCAGAAAGGATGACAAAATCATGGATAATGATATGAAAAGAAACTAATAATTTGAGCTCAATCAGTGGTTAAGAATGAACAAAATGAACTTATCCCTACAAGAGTGCAACATTCATGGCATGTGTGCATAGACTATAGAAGAATCAATGATGTCACATGAAAAGGTCACTTGCCTATCCCTTTTATAAACCAAATGTTAGAGAGGCTTGCTGGCAAATCACACTACTGCCTTTTAGATGGCTTTTTGAGTTATTTTCAGGTTCTTATAGCCCCTGAAGATCAGGATAAAACCACATTTACATGCCCCTTTGGTACCTTTGCTTATTGAAGGATGCCATTTGGGTTGTGTAACGTTCTAAGCACCTTCTAAAAGTGCATGATGGTGATATTTAGTGATCTTCTTGAGGAAAACATGGAAGTCTTCATGGATAACTTCACAGTCTATAAGGAGAACTTTGATCAATGCCTGAATAGCTTGAAGTAGGCTCTTGAGAGATGTATAGATAAGAAGCTGGTCTTAAATTTTGAGAAGTGTCACTTTATGATAGATAGTGGGATAGTTTTGGGCCACCTAATCTCCCAAAAGGGGATTGAGGTTGATAAGGCTAAGATCAAAGTCATTTCATCACTGCCATACCCTACTTGTCTTAAAGATTTGAGATCCTTCTTAGGGCATGCAGGGTTTTATCGGCATTTATTAAAGATTTTAGTAAAGTTGCCCTACCCTTTTCTACTTTGTTGAAAAAAGATATAGAATTTAACTTTGATGATAATTGTAGAAATGCCTTTGACACTCTAAAGTCTATGCTTGTTTCACCTCCCATTCTAACTGCACCTAAATGGAATTTACATTTTGAATTATCATGTGACGCTTCTAATTTTGTAGTAGGTGCCATGCTTGGTTAGGAGGAGGAGAAACAATCCAAAGTCATAGCTTATGCCTCTAAAACACTTAACCCAGCTCAAGTCCAATATACCACCACCGAGAAGGAGATGTTTGCCATTATTTTTGCCTTATATAAGTTTAGACAATATCTAATCAATTCTCAAGTGGTTATATTCACAGATCATGCAGCTGTCTACTATCCACTAAAAAAGCCACATCCAAGCCAAGATTGATAATATGGGCATTGTTACTGCAAGAGTTTGACACTGAGATAAAAGATAGAGCCGGGGCAGTGACTCAAGTAGCCGATCACTTGAGTGGGCTACTAGGGGACACAAGGGGAGTAGACCCTTCTGAACTCACTTGTGATTCTTTTCCTAATTCCGCTTTGTGTGCTTTAGTTGTTAAAGAGCCTTAGTATGCGGATATTGTCAATTATCTCATGATTGGACTTACCCCTCCTTTAAATCTCAAGCACAAAAACTTCAAAGCCAATCAAAACACTAAATATGGGATGCCTCTCGTTTATAGAGGATGTGTAGTGATCAAGTCATTAGGAAGTGCGTGCCAAGTGAAGATTTTGAGCCTATCATTTCAGCTTGCCATTCCATTGTTTATGGGGGTTATTTTAGTGCAAGACGAACATTTAGGAAAATCTTAGATTCTGGATTTTATTGGCCTACCCTTTTTGAAGACTCTTGTATTTTGTCGGTCCTGTGACAAATGTCAACATTTAAGAGGGTTAGGAAAAAGGCGTGAGATGCCTTAATAGCCTTTACTGTTTTGTGAAATCTTTGATGTTTGGGGTATTGATTTCATGGGACCATTTCTTTCATCTTTTGGTTTTGTATATATTTTGTTAGTTGCAGATTATGTATCCAAATGGATAAAAGCAATAGCTTATAGAAAAGATGATGTCCAAGCTGTTTCAAAATTTGTTAAATCAAATATTTTCTATAGGTATGGGATTCCTAAGACTGTAGTGAGTGGTAGGGACACACATTTCTATAATAGGATTGTTCATAAGCTATTTTCAAAATTTGGTGTCACGTATAAGGTCTCTACTGCTTATCACTCCCAAACCAATAGTCAAGCTAAATTTTCAAATAGAGAGGTAAAGCATATATTGGAAAAGATAGTGTAGCCTTCCAAGAAAGACTGGAGCTTATGTTTAGAAGATGCATTATGGGCCTACCATACTGTATATAAATCACCCAGTGGCATATCCCCTTATCACTTAGTTTTCAGCAAGGCTCGCCATCCACCAGTGGAGTTGGAACACAAAGCATATTGGGCAGTCAAGCAGTGCAACATGAACATAGAGTCTTTTGAAATAGAGAGGAAGCTGTAATTGCAAGAGTTGTTGGAACTTAGACTAGAAGATTATGAGAACTCTAGACTGTATAAGGAGAAGACTAAGTTTGTTCATAACCGAGGAATCCTGAGGAAGAACTTTAAGGAGGGAGACCAAGTACTGTTGTACAAGACTTGTTTCACCTTCAAACAAGGAAAATTCAACACCTGTTAGGACGGACCATACACAGTCACGAAGGTGCACAACTTTGGCACAATGGAGCTTTTACATAAAGAGATTGGGGCCAGACTTAAAGTCAATGGACATCTATTAAAGCTCTACTATGAAAATCTCAAACCTCATTAAATCCCAGGTCGTTTCTTTACTTCACTTGTTTACTTAATTTTGCCCTGTTATTGCTCGTGATACATTTTGGTGTATGGGTCTGTTAAATAAGTGTGGGGGAGAGACCCCTTTCAGTAGAAAAGTAGTTTAGTTTTAGTGTAACTAGTAGTTTTCAATTCAATAATATCCCCTCTTTGTTCTGCTCTTTGCTTTTTTCTCCTGATGTGCTTAATTATTGTGATGCTACAAATTGATGAATGGTCTAGTTTTATTGTCTGGAGGAATTTTATTGCTCTAGGTTGTGTGTTGTGCTACCTTATCTTGAGCCTATTGGGCACCCTTTGATCTTGTCTTACGCACTTAAAAGTTTCTAGAGTATCCAGCTATCCTCCTTTTTTTGTGTGCTTGTCTTTCATTTCTACTATGTTTGTTCCTACTTTTTGGTGTTATCTCAGGCAGATTTCACTGCGACGAACTCTATCCTTCACTGCAGTGAAGCTTGCCTAGTTTTTGCTTGTTGCTCTTGGGACACTTTTGCCGTGGTGAACTTCTAGTTTCACTACGGCCAAGTCCCTAAGTTTTTGCTCTGAACCTCTCAGGATACTTTCACCGCGGCGTGGTCTCCACTTTGTCATGGCGAAGTCCCCTTTTTTCCTTCTTACAACCTCTTTAGACGTGTTCGTCGTGGCAAAGCACTGGATTCTATGCAGAACCAATTCTCTTAACCCTACTTCTCCATGTCTATTTACCATTCTACCCTCCATAACTGCCTACCCATTCAAATTCTTTAACTCTATTTTTGTCTTTTCACCTCCCCACTACTACTAACCCTCCCTTATTCCTATATGTTGCTCCTTCAATACTCAAAAACTGCCGGCACCCTCCCCTTTCCTCCTTTATTCAGCTTCTCCTCCTCTTTTCAAGATAGAAACCGTATTTCTCTAGTTGTTTGTCTACCACTTCCTTCTTAAATTCTAGTGCTACCACCTCCCTTACTCTCATTCTCTTTTGTCACCATCCCCAACCCCTCTCTGTGCAAGGATTGTCCCTTCCCCTGTTTTGTAAGTTTCTTCTCTTTCTTTTCTTTCCTCTACTCTTTCTTGTTCCGATTTAGCATTTTGTTTAGGGTCTATTTTTTTCTTTGTTTAGTTGTTTTAGTTTGTTGTTGGCTAGGATGTCTGGAGCAAGCACTTCTGGTACAAGACCATCTGGGTCCGGGGCAAATGACCCTACAATACAGCCATAGTTTTTCTGTGTTTGCTTAGTTTGTTGTCTTTATTTTGTTTTGTGAGTCAGAGTTGCTAGATACTTTTTAAGCTTTTCAGTGTTTACAATTGTTGTACACTTACCTTATTGGATGCTGGTTTAATTGGTTATATTTTGCTAATTATCATTGCTCTTGCTTTGATCCCCTGCTCTTTTTTACTTACCCTTTTTGTTTTGCTTGCACTCTGTCACTTTTCTCCCTCCTCTTTGTGAATTCGATGTGTTGTGCTTCAATTTCAAATTGGACTTCACAACTTCTAATTCGCTTATTGATTGGTTTGCATGTACTAGTTTAAACATTAAGGACAATGTTGTGTTTAAGTGGGGGAGGGATCTTCATTTTGGTTTTCAAAAAATATTTCTTTATGCATCTATTTTAACTCCTTAGGTGCTTTAGAACTGATCAATTGTGTGCACTTTTGAACTTATTGAACTTAGTTTCCAAGGAAGTATGAAATTGTATTGCATTTTGCCATTCTTTTCAAAACATTGTCTATGAAATGTCCTACCTTTAACCTCTCAGAGTACGCATTCGTAAGCGTTATGGTTCAAACAAATCATGACACAAGCCCGTGGATTTAAAAATTCCAATTAATTATTCAGGTTACTATTCACTGTTTAAGTTCCAGATTACAGGCCTAACTTTAAAAATTCATAACTAATCCCATAAAAATTGTATCGAGGTGTTCTAAAATTCTACAAAAATCTATTTTGATTCTCTTTAAGGAAAAAATATCCAATTGGACTTATCCCTGCCAATTCGTACAGTTTAATCAATAAATATTACTATTTATTTCGTAAAATCGGGAACTTTCAGATTCTGTACCTCAAATTTGGAAATTCATATCTCTTAGTGTACAAATTCAATTAAGGTGATCTACCTCTCATTTTAAAACTTTGGATGTGTACTATGATTCTGCCAAATCTCGTGACTTAACTCATTCATTTGATAGGTCAAACTAGAGCTACAAACTCACTACTCCAGGACCTACGTTTTATCCCTTAACATTTCTTTACTTTAATTCTTTTTATTTCTTTGGCATACATAACATGGGCTTACTCTTTCCCATTCATGCTCATACAATTTCATTCATGCCGTAAATATTATAATTAATTACATGGCATCATAGACATCCATAACATAAATTATATAATAGGAGAATTACACATTGAATAATAATATCATTCATTAACATGAACAATTCTCCACTTTCTTCTCCTTGCTTCTCATGCCATTATTGCCCATCATTAATTGACCTAAATGGTTGGTTAGGGAGGGGGTGAGAGTCGGAAGAATCTCAGTAGCAAATAATACCATATTAATCATGCTAGATGGATGCTAATGCACTACTCGTAACTTGTTTATTCTCTTGTTAATTAGTGACATATTAGCATACTCAAAGCTAACTTCTTGATGCATGGCCATGGAGACATAATCTACTCATCATGAATAGCAATTACAACAGCTAAAACATATCACAATAACATTCAATAACATGTACATGGCAGCACACAAGCATACAACATCAAGCAATGACAATAGGTAAGTTCACTACCTTGTACCTCAAGCTTTCCTCTTACTTTTTCTTTGACTCCCTTGGCTTTCCAACCATGTGGGTATTCGGTTAACATCACCAAATATCCTCTTGGATATTCCAAAGGTCCTAAACATAGTCACAATGATCACATAATCTATTAGGACCAAGAGACTATATAATGTTCAAGACTAGCTCTCTTGAACCTCAACCCTTTCTCTTGCTTTTAGGGTTTTCTTTCTAGTTTTTTTAACATAAATCTCATCATTTTCCATCCTTAAGATCCATTTCTTGTCAATTAGGACCACTTTATATGGCTTTAGATTCAAAAAGATCAAATCTGAAAATTTTGTTTTGCGGGTACTGTTCATGCAGAAATTCCAGAATTTTTGTTCACATTTGAAAATTCATAATTAATTCTATAAAAATCAAAACTGACTATTTCTAAGTCTTACTGAAAGTTCCTTAAATTCTCTTTAAAGCAAAAATAGTTTTAGGAACCAGTTCTATTCTGAACAGTACCGGAATTGTACGGAACTTGACACCCTTCCAAAGGTTAAACACTATTTCCAGATTCCAAACCCTAACTTTGAAAAATCACCATAAATTGTACACATATCTAAATGAAGTGTTCTACCTATGGATTTAAAGCTTACAGAGTTTACTTTAATGATGCAAAATTTCAAAATCAGATACAAAAAGTAACTTATTTGAAATAGGCATCAAATCAGATGCTACAACTATCACATACCTTGATCTTGAAGCTTGAATCTTGTTCCTTCTTCTTGGCATTCACTCCTACGTTTTTCTCTCTAAATTTTGGTAGATTTTTCTCTCTACAAATGACTTCCAAAATGCTCTTCCAAGGTGGGATATTTATAGCCAAAACTTTGGTTTGAATGAACCAAAATGCCCTTGGTGGCTAATAGAAAGAGTAAGGGCAATCTTGGAACTTTAAGTTGACTTGTACATCATCATTGCATCATCTTCTTGCATCATCCTTATCTCATTCTTCTAGAAGATGCCAAGTGTCTCAAATGTGGTGGAGGAGAAGGGAGATTAGATCCTAGCTATTAGATCAAACTTGTTCCCTAAGTTTCCTTCGAATTTACTTGGCCCAAGTTTCTCTAGTTTTCTTTATGGCCTTTCGGAGCTCAGAAAATTTTTCTGTCTACTCCATAAATTCCATTTAATTTTATAGAGTATATATGAATTTTCTTAGGCCATAACACTTCCTTTAAGTGTTGCATAAAATTCATTTACTAAAATACCCTTTTATCAGTACAACTGGCTTTTTAATTTATTAAAGCCATTCCACTGCCCTTTTGGTTGTGGGACTAATTTTATAAATTAGTACAACCTTCCAAAAATTTAACCTCATTTTTGTGTATATTTTTGAGGTCTCTTGCTATTTTAAATAATTGCCTCGGACCATGTACTTTTTACTGGCCATAACCTTATAAATTCTATTTAAGCTGTCTCAAGGTATTTTCATCTTTTCTCTTCACAGAAGTGCCTTAGAATATTATTTCCCATTTTTTGGGATTTTCTTGGAATTCTCTGTATACTCTTCCATTTTTACCCATGTTGGTCATAACTTTCTGTTTACGGTTTAGTCCCTGCTTGGACTTCATATAATTCTCTCTAAGAGATTTCTAACTTAACCTTTGGCCTGTATCTAGCCTCTTTTCTTTCTCTGGGCCTTCGAGACTTTACTAGGGCCTCTAACTTGATTATACTTGAGCCCCTGAAAACTTTTACTTTGCAGTTTAGTCCCTAAAATTGCTTTGACTTCCTTTCTCATCTTTAGGACTTCTACTCAAAAGGGGTCTAGTAGCCTATCCAATTCAGGCTATTTTTTGTACTTCTAGGCCTAAAAGTTTGGATGTTACAGTCTACTTTCACTGCGGCAAACTTTTGCCTTTATTGTGACGAATTACCCTATTTTCCACCATTCCACTTCTCAGTCATACTTCCCCACAATGAAGCAGGTTTGTTGCCAGGTTTATCCTCTTAGCCACCGTTTGCCAAGGTACATTTCTTCTTTCACCACAACAAGGGCCCTTACTTTATTATTTAAAAAAATTTTAAAAGAAAAAACCTAAGTGCTTTGTGATTACACGGTTTTCTTTCCTTTCCATTAGTAATTCTCCCAGTTTAGATTCTTAATACTCCTGCATTTTAGAAATTGTTGGAAAATTCAAATACTACTTGTGCTTTTAGAAAACTATCCATGCTTTTAAATGATGGTTGATTTTAGCTAAATCATTCCCACTGCTTTCGATAAAAAGTATACAAGGTTGCGCTTTAAAAGTAGGATTATGTGTTTTTAAACCTTGAGATTGATTAATTGAGATACTAGCCTTGTTAGAAGGACATTTGAGCCTGAATTTGTTAAATTGTGTTAGTCTGTTTAATTTAATATCTCTCTAGAACTTGTTTTAATTCTTAATCAAAACTTGATGGATCAATATATTGCAAACATGACTGAGGCATTCATTTTGAAACCCATATTACACAAACACAAGCCAAAATACCTTACCATTGCCAACCCCTTTGGACCATCCCTTTGAGTACATGCATATAAATTAAATATAAGTACTCTATTTTCAGTTTGCATATTAAAAAAATAAATAAATAAGTAAAAAGATGATTGGTGAAAAGTTGAAGAAGAAGAAGAAGAGAGATACATATATTTTAAACCTTATGTTCATGCTTTGGTAGTATAAACAAATGGTAAAAAGGGATTTTTGATTTTAAAGAGTCAGAATTCGCTCTTCAAAACCCTTTCTACTTGATCCTTATTAAGAATAATTGTTATGCGTTGTACTCAATTCTCCTTTTTCCTCTCTTCCATCCAGTTCATTTAGCCTTCACTAACCATTACAATCCCTAAAAGCCCTCTTGATTTGCAATTTATGGTTCTTATGGTGGAGAGGTAGAATTATCATAAGCTTATGATAGAGATTGAACTAAGCAGATTTAGAGTGAAATAATCCTAAGACAAGTGAGTTGAGAGCTAAACATGTACCTTTAAGATAAATCTCTTTTGCTCAATCTTTTGGATTAAATACTTATAGTGTTTATTTTCTTAGCATGTCTTTGTTTTACTATTGTCAATCTCTGTAGGGATGTCTTACTAATTTTCTATTCTTATCTTTAAGCATGTTAGTATTTCTCATTGTACTCATAGCTTTTTGAATTATTTTTGTGGGCTTTGTCTAGGAGTACAAAGGTTTAAGTGTGGGGGAATTTGATTAAGCTCAAATTGTTTATATTATTTGATGGCATTTTCTAGGTTTTTGTTACACTTTTTGGCTCATTTTAATAATAGTTGTGATTATTTGAGTTTGAGAGTCCTTATTTTGAGTTAGTGGTATTTGAGGGTAAAATTGTCATATTTATTCATTAATTGCATTTAATTGATTTTTGAGATAATTGACACCTCAAACCATTACTTTTCATTTCAGGACACTCAAGAAGTAGGGCCAAGAGTGAAGACTAAGGAAGTGCAACACATATGATGCAATAACAACATCTCTACCAGGTTTCACCACGGCCAACTTATGCCTTTGCCACGGCGAAGCCAGGAGTTCCACCTGAAGATTCCTCAGAGAAGGTTTGCCGTGGCCACAATGGTGAAGGCACATTATCTTACATAAGACCTCTCGAGAATGGTTTATTGGGGCGAAGCCATACCTTTGTCACGGTGAACTCCTCGAATCAGCAACCCAGACCTAAACCATTTTTAGAAATTTTACCTGCCCACTCAAACAAACTGACCCAGTACACCTCACTATCGTTTTAGAAACCCTATGTTTGAGTAAGTGACATCATTCACTAGACACACAGCCTCATTGTTGTTCTCTCTCATCCCTATCTCATCTAACCCTAATTTCTTCCATTTTCTACTACCAAATCTCCACTATGGGTAGCTCAGATCCATTCCTAGTTGAGAAACTTCAGAGTTCTATGCGTGGCTAGGCGTTTTTCTTCCTCTTGAAGGTGTAGCAACAGTTGGGGTTCAATGAGCTGAGAAGGGGAGTAGTTTAATCCTAGTTTAGCTACAAATTTATGAATTTCTAGGTTTAGGATTTGTAATTTGTAGTTGAACTATTTGATTATAGTTGTAATCAGTTTTGGATATCCATTTATGTAATGGATTGGTTAATGTAGATCTTTAAGCTTAAATATATGTAGTATCATATATGTCATTTTGTGGTCTTTTGATTGTCTCTACTCTTGCACGGTTGTGTTTTGATATTGAGTTGATTCTAATTGCATTTGACCTATTACGTCAATCAATCTTTCTACACATATGATTGAGCTCAAACTGTTTATACTAATTGATGACTTTTTCCATATTTTTGTTACACTTTTTGGCTCATTTTAATGATATTTGTGCTTAATTGAGATTGATGGTCTTTATTCTGAGTTAGTGTTATTTAAGGGTAAAATTGTCATATTTGTTCATTAATTGGATTTAATTAATTTCTGGGACAATCGATACCTCAAATCATTACTTTTTATTTCAGGAGAGTGAAGATCAAGGAAGTCTAGCACACAAGACGAATTGACACCTCTGCCAGGTTTTGCCGCGACCAACTTTGTCTTCATCGCGGCGAAAGAGACTACATCTGCAGAAGTTCTCTTAGCCATACTTCGATGCGGGGAACATATACTTTCGCCACGGCAAACCCCTCGAATCAGCAACCCAAACCCGAACCATTTTCAGAAATTTTACCTACCCACTCTCATAAACTGACCCAATACACCCCATTACCGGTTTAGAAACCCTATTTTCATGTAAATGACATCATTCACTCTTACCACAGCCCCAATCTTTGTTCTCTCTCATCTTTCTCTCATCTAACCCTAATTTCTTCCATTTTTCACTGTCAAACCTCCACCATGGGAAGTTCAGATTCATTCTTAGTTGAGAGTTAATGAGTGGCTAGGCATTTTTCCTTCCTCTTGAAGGTGTAGCAATGGTTGGAGTTCAATGAGCTAAGAAGGGGAGTAGTTTAATCCTAATTCAGCTATGAATTTATGAGTTTCTAGGTTTAGGAGTTGTATTTTGTAGTTGAACTACTTGATTATAGTTGTAATCAGCTTGGATTTTCATGTGTAGTGAATTGATTATTGTAGAACTTTAAGCTTAAATATGTGAAGTCTCATATATGTCAGTTGTAATCTTTTGATTCTCTTTACTCTTGCACGGTTGTGTTTTGATATTGAGACGATTTTGATTGCATTTGACCTGTGCATTAATCAATTTTTCTATACACACTAAGAGCACTTAACAGGATCTTGAGAAATGGAGTTCATTTATTAAGATTCTGGACTCAAAGAGTACTTTGAGGTTTATTAATTTGAAACTTAGTGATTTCTACTCCCATATCAATTGATTTTGAACTATGACAGCCTGAGCATACTTTCAGGAGGAACTTAATTATCATTTGGTTATTGTCTACCTATATCCATCACTTATTCCCTAAAATCCAAAAAATATATATACATATATTTTGTTTACCCTTCATCCAATTAACTCAATGATTTCGGGAAAAAAACCAAAACCCCCTGTTTATATTCAAGTTTTCATTGCATGATATTTAAGCTAATTTAAGTCCATTTCGCCAAGGCTCCATTTAAGTGAGACAACTCGAGGTTGCACCCTATAGTGCAATCCTTGGATAAAAGTTTTGATTTAACCTCCAAGGTCTAGAAAAGGTACTGGGTAAGAATCAACATACTAAGGGCACTTAACAAGATCTTGAGAAATAGAGTCCCATTACTTAAGATCCTGGACTTAAAGAGTACTTTAAGGTTTACCATTTTGAAACCTAGTGATTTCTACTCCCACATAAATCAATTTCAAACTATGACAGCGTGAGCACACTTTCAAGAGGATTCTATCCTTGTTTGATCATTTTTTTTCATCATTCCATTTCTTGCATCCCTAAAATCCAAAAATATTTTTATTATTCAGTTCAATTTACTTAATGTTTTCAAAAACCAAAACCCCTTTTTTATGTTCAGTTTGCATAGCATGGTATTCAAGTTAGCTTAGTTCCATTTCATAGGCTCCAAATCAAGAGAAACGAACAGGGTTGCACCCTATAGTGCAATCCTTAGATAAAGTTTTAATTTAACCTCTAAAGGCTAGAAAAGGTTGCGAATCACCTGGTCTTGTGACTTCGCCACGGTGAAGTATAGTTCTCGTCATGGCAAACTCTTCCAGTGCTGCTATCTTTTGACCTTATGTGTTGTAATTTCTTGGTCTTCACTCTTAGCTCTACTTTTGAGTGTCCTGTAATGAATAGCAATGGTTTAAAAGAACAATTGTCCTAGAAATCAATTGAACGCAATTAATGACTAATTATGACAATTTTACCCTCAAACTACACTAATTTAGAATAAAGACTCTCAGTCTCAATTGAACACAAATATCACCAAAATGAGCCAAAAAGTATAACAAAAATCTTGAAAATATCATCAAATAATATAGACAATTTGTGCTCAATCAATATGTTAATGTGAATATGTGATTGATTTCTTATATGGCATAATACATAGCATAATGATACTAAATAATGTAACATATCACATTATGCAAAGTTTAATTAACATGACAACTGTGGTTCATTGCTACTAGGATTTTCATGAAATCACATTCCTTTTATGTAAAAATATGCATCATCTAGGAGATGGATCAAGCAAGGACAAGGGCAAGGAAATGGTCTTGGGATAGTGAAGTTATGTGGCTTTTATGGCTACGTAATATTGTGTTATATAGTGATGAAATTTGATATAATTTTGTAATGGATCATGGATGTGGTCAACCTTAGGACCATGTAATTATAATGTAGTATTTATGCTTATGAATATGGTTTTGGTATGGCTGGTTTGATATGGCAGGAAAAAGAGGAAAGAAAATTTATGAAATTTGGGTTAAAGGGATGAAAATGTCCTAAAACTGGATAAAATTTGGAACACATAAAATAATGAGAAAATGATCGAGTTTGGACCTAAGATTTTGCAAACTTATACATCTCATTTTTAGCCTTAAATCAAGTAGTGGATCATTAAATTTAGAGTCTTGTGCTAAGAGTTATGCCCTTCTAAATTTGGGCTAACATACTAAAAAAAAATTAAAAAATAACCAAATAAATAGCACAACTTTATGAATTTTCTGGCTCTGTTTGATAAGGATATTATACCAGGGAGTATTTTTTCCTTAAATATTGTATTACAAGCTTCAAATAGAACTTGGAACCATTCCATTTTGATTTTTCTATAATTAGTTATAAATTTTCAAAATTTACAAAAATTTTAGTGAATAGTGAAGAGTAACTCAAAACCAATTTTTAAAATATGAAATTTTCTTATGTTTAAGTGTCGAATAATGGCTCCAAATAGTCCTAAATATGGTATCATAAGTTAATAAAGATAGGTGTGGCAATAAGCCATCATGATGGTAAGGTTGTCTCTTTTCTTACCTTGTTCTTGCCTCTATTTGATTATATGTTATCGAACAAGTATGGGGGAGGGGCATAACCAATAGTAAAAGGTACCTTGTGTACTTTAATTTCTTAAACTCTATCCTTTACCCTTTTTCCTTGCTTATCTTTTGTTTAGATTTGCATTGAGGACAATGTAAGGATTAAGTGTGGGGGAGTAAATATTATGTTTTTGTGTCTTGTCTTTTGTAAAACCTCAGTTTTCAAAAACTTTTTGAAGGTTTAAGCATATTTCAAGACTTTAATGTTGCAATTGTGGTTGATTTTGATTTGAAAATTAATATCATGAAGTGACATATTTTAATATATTGAGATTAAGCATTATATGTTCCTTAGCTTAAGCGAATGAATATAGAAGACAAAGCCTAGTTAGAAGGATTCTTTGCGCCTTTATATTCATTTCTTTGTGTGCATTCACTTGTCTTTTTTGGTCTCTAGAGCGTGTCTTAGTTCTTAATCAAGTAACATTTGCATCTCTTGAACATGATTGAGAAATTCATTCAAATTAGCTGCTTAGACCAAATGGCCAACCCTTACATGATTTATCCTTTGCTACCCATGTGAGCCTTATTAGTTGAATCTTCCGTTCATTTCACTTCCATGTATACGACCTCTTTCCTATAGGGATGCATACCTCATTTAATTCATTTTCCTTAGAATTCATTAGCATTTCGATGGATTTAGTTGATAGATTGATATGAGAAAATGCATACTTAAGCATGGGTAAAAGGGGGAAAAAAAGAAGATGATGAAAAGAAAAGTATATGAAGAAAGAAAAAGAAAACGAGAAAGAAAATGAGAAGTATGAAAAAAATAAAAAAAGTTAAAAAAGAAATGAAGAAAGCAAGAAAAGAAAAGAAAAAAGAATAAAAATACCCTTGCAACTTTAGAGTTTAAGATCTAAAAAAAAAATCAAACCTTCAATTGAGCATTGATAATGCTAATGAATTCCACTATCAATTTACGTTTCATACCCTCCTTCATATGCATTCTTGTACAGTGCCTCTCTATATTTACATTACAAGCCACAAAAGTTCTCTTGATTCTTAAGTGCTCATGTATTTGAGTGGTGGAGAGGTAGAACCATTACAAGCATATGGTAGAGCATTTGAACAAGTGAATTGAGTGAAAAAGCCCTAAACACTTGCGAGTTGAGTGGTATACTAACCCCCTTGTGTGGTCTTTTATGTTTTATTCACTTGGATTAAATTACATATCATTAGTTGGTTTCTTTGTATAAGAATGTTTCATTGTTTAATGTATGACATTATTGGCATGTATGATTGAATGAGATAAAATGGATCTGTGTACTAAGAGTTATGATTAATCAAAGTTAAGGGAGAGAAACTAGAAAGTACAGTTTTACCAAATAAACAATAAATTTTGAAACATCCTAACTTTAACCCATCAGAGTACGCATTCGTAAGTGTTATGGTTCAAGCAGGTCATGACACAAGCCCATGGATTTAAAATTTCAACATAATTACTCAGGTTACTATTCACTGTTCAAATTCCAGATTACAGGCCCAATTTCAAAAATTCATGACTAATTCTATAAAAATCGTATTGAGGTGTTCTAAAATTTTACGGAAAGCTCCTTCATTTCTCTTTAAGGGAAAAATATCAAACTGGACTCATCCATGACCAATTCGTACAGTTTAATCAATAAAAATCACTATTCATTTGGTAAATTCTGGAACTCCGAGATTCTTTGCCTTAACTTTGAAAGTTGGTATCTCCTTGTGTACACACCTAATTAAGGTGATCTAGCTCTCATTTTAAATTTTAGGATGTGTACTATGAATCAACCAAATTTTGTGGCTTAACTCATTCATTTGATAGGTCAAACTGGAGCTACAAACTCACTGTTCCATGACCTACGTTTTATCCCTTAACCTCCTTTTACTTTAATTCTTTCTATTTCTTTGACATACATAAATTGGATTTATGCTTTCCCAATCATCCTCATACATTTCTATTCATCTCATAAATATTGTAATTAAATACATGGCATCATTGGCATCCATAACATAAATTACATAATAGGAGAATTACACATTGAATAATAACATCATTCATTAACATCAATAATTCTCAACTTTCTTCTCCTTGCCTCTCATGCCATTATTGCCCACCATTAATTGACCTAAATGGTTGGTTAGGGAGGGATGAGATTCAAAAGAATCTCAGTAGCAAACACTACCCATAAGTATGCATGACATGATATAATGTCCCAAACATTAACATGTGAATACCATGGAAAGTAAGCTAAAGCATTTCATGCTTTCATAATATATTGCCAAGGGAAAGCATAACATAAATTTTCAAACATAACTTTGTAAACATTTCATCATAGCTTAGTCACATCATGACAACACAACCACATCATGCAAGCATACATATCAAGCACACAACATAGGTAAGTTTACTACCTTGTAACATAGCTTTCCTCTTGCTTTTCTCTTGATTCCCTTGTCTTTCCAACCCTATGGATTTTCGGTCAACACCATTAAACATCCTCTTGGATGTCTCAAGGTCCTAAACATATCTATACACAATGCCAAACATTCGTTAGAACCAAGACACTAACCTATTTCTTACTTGGTTCTTTCTTGAACATAATTGAATTCTAACTTTTGAGTTTTAATTCCAATCATTCTATTATTTCCACATACTAATCCCACATAATTTTGCATGTAGAATCCATTTCTAAGCTCAAAACAATCAAAATCTAATCCTAACCATTCAGAATAGTCAAGGCCGAATAGAATCACAAACTAAGGGAAAGTTGGATTTCTTGCAAAATCAACACAGAACCACTTGATTCTTGTTGTTTTCAAGCTTTTAAACATGTTTCTAACATCTATTTCATCTTTCCCTAACCTCATCAATTTCATGCAGCATGTCCCCTTAGAATTTCAGTCATAAAAAATCCAATCAAACCAACCACCAGGCTCAAAAATGACAAGGGGGTAGAAACTACATCAAAAATAGCACACATACTTTGTTTTAGAGCTTGATCTGGCTTGGGACCACTTAACCTTTCTTTCTCCCTCTTCTTTCTCTCTTTAAAAACCATTTTGCAAGAGCTTCCCCATAGGTGCCTTGTGCTTGGACGAAATGATAGGGAGGGGAGGGTATTTATAGAAAACAAGACTGAATCTCGGCCGTTGATCTTAAAAATATGTGGTTTGATCTGGACCATCTATTTTCTCTTTTTATCTTGTGATGACATGTGTCCTATGACATCATGCTTACCTCATCTTGATGACATCATGCTTACATCATCAAGCCATATGTCTTTAATCCAACCGCACACGTGTCTTGCATCCGACTGTACACGTGTCTTGCATTCAACCGTACACGTAATACCTTCTTTTCCCATTTAACCGTACACTTGTCTCTTTCATATTCCTTCATCATTTTGGCATTAAAACAGGGAGGAAATTAATATAAAATTCGTGCAAAATATAGCCCTTAGGCATTCCTCTACCTATTTTGCCATTCTGTACCGTATCGGGTACTTTTTTAGGTCTTGTCTGACCCGGTACCACTGGGACATGTTCTAACACCATTTTCTCATCTTAATTAATTACATATATGGTGCCATCTTAGAGGAGCATAGATGAAAATAATTAGCTCTACTGATAGGCTACTTAACCTTACTGAGTGACGCATTAGAGATTTCACTATAACGAGTAGACAAAGGACTGTCTAAAATATTCCAGTACTACGTTATGATTTTTATGCTATCCATAAATATCTCTGCTGACTCAGCATAATGACTCATAGGTGTTATAATTGCATTTGGTGACTCAGCATGCTGACTCAGCGCTGTCATGATGGTTTTTAGATATTTTCTTTCTCCTTTTCCCAGAAATATTATTAAATAATACTTAATCAGGGTTACCTTCTCTGAATTCTTTCTATCGGCTCATAACTCTGTTGATCTGTCTTTGGGTATTATTCTTTCCCTTTCATCATGGGAAATTATGTTTCCTCATAATTAATACCTTCTGAAACGTCCTACCTTTAACCCCTCAGAGCACGCATTCATAAGCATTATGGTTCAAGCAAATCATTACACAAGCACGTGGATTTAAAATTTCAACATAATTACTCGGGGTACTATTTACTGTTTACTTTTCAGATTACAGGTCCAAATTCAAAAATTCATAACTAATTCCATAAAAACCATATTGAAGTGCTCTAAAATTTTACGTAAAGCTATTTCGATGCTCTTTAAGGAAAAATATCCAATTAGAATTATCCTTGCCCAATCCATATAGTTTAATCAATAAATATTACTGTTCATTTTGAAAAATCTGGAACTTCCAGATTCTGTGCCTCAATTTTAGAAATTCGTATCTCCTTGTGTACACATCCAATTGAGGTTATCTACCTCTCATTTTAAAGCTTGGGATGTGTACTATGAGTCTGCCAAATCTCGTCCTACCTTTAACCCCTCAGAGCACGCATTCATAAGCGTTATGGTTCAAGCAGATCATTACACAAGCACATGGATTTAAAATTTCAACATAATTACTCGGGGTACTATTTACTGTTTACTTTTCAGATTACAGGTCCAAATTCAAAAATTCATAACTAATTCCATAAAAACCATATTGAAGTGCTCTAAAATTTTACGTAAAGCTATTTCGATGCTCTTTAAGGAAAAATATCCAATTAGAATTATCCTTGCCCAATTCGTACAGTTTAATCAATAAATATTACTGTTCATTTCGAAAAATCTGAAACTTCCAGATTCTGTGCCTCAATTTTAGAAATTCGTATCTCCTTGTGTACATATCCAATAGAGGTGTGATTGAATCCAATTATTCTATGTTATTTCATATCATTTTAAGGGTATTTATCATAGATTTTGGCTCCTTTTGATGGTAATTATGCTTAATTTAGATATAGAGTCCTTACTTTGAGTTAGTGTCTTTTTGAGGGTAAAATTGTCATAATTGGTTATTAATTGTATTCAATTGATTTCTAGGACAATTGATGCTTCAAATTGTTGCTTTTTATTGTAGGACACTTGAGAATTAGGGCCAAGATTGAAGACCAAAGCATTACACAACATGAGAGTTTCGAAGAAAATGCTGTGCTGTGGCAAAAAGTCTGAAAATATGCATCAGTGACTATTCTGGAATAGTTCACCGGGGCAAACTTTTGAGTTCGCCGCCGCAAACTCTCAAAATCTCACCAAAATTCCCTTATGGAATAGTTCATCGCGGCAAACTTTTGAGTTCATCGTAGCAAACTCTCTTATATCAGTAACGTCAGATTCGGATCCAGAACGCAAAAATGGACCCTTTACTTATATGATCCGACCCAAATAGACCCCTAAAACCCTTAAAAACCCTATTTTCGACCAATAACTCCATTCTATCATCTCCAACACCTCTATTCTCTCATCTTCTTGCCTCTCTACCTCCATCTTCTTCCCCATCCATTTCCTTCACCTTTTCTTCATTCCATCTCATTTCCTTCCACTCCCAGCTGCCATGGCTGATGGATTCACTTCAGTTGGAGCTTTTCTTGAAGCTATGGAGGGCTAAGATTTATCAACTCTTGAAGAATAGTGGTGTGGCATGAGTTTCCAGACTTCAAAGGGTAGTTTAGTTTCATTTTTCAATTTTTAGCTATGATTTATGGCTTAATAGGTCTAGGAGTTGTAAATTGTTAGTTAAGAACTTGGGATTGTTACTATAATCATTGGTTAATGATTTACATCTGTAGTTTGGATTGGTTAATGTTGAATTCTGTGCTTAAATATATGTGGTCACATATATGCTTCCTTGTAACTCTCATGATTCTCTCCTATCTTGCATGGTCATGTTTTGATACTGAGTTGATTGTGGGTTACATTGAGCCAATTGCATGATCATTCTCAAATTACACATTAGGGAAGCTTAACAATGTTTTCATTAATGAAGTTCATTGATTTAAACATTGGACTCAATGAGTTATTGAGATTGTTATTAAGAAAACCTAATGGATTTGTGAAACTCCCAATATCTTAAGTGAACTATGATTGCCATCAAAACCATTTTCAAGAGATTTCCTATCATTTATTTCCATTCCATCATTATTATCTCAAAACACCAAAAATATAGTATCTTAGGTTTGCTTTCATTGCATTTAGTTTAGACACCATTCATTTAAATCTTAAAAACCCAAAACCCCATTTCATTGCATTGCATGGCATTTAGTCTAGCTTAGGTAATTAATAAAGGCTCCCAAAAGCGAAACAACTTGAGTTTGCACTATACTGCATAGATTGGATTTATTTTTGATTGAGAACCCCAAGGCGAATGACAAAAGGCTCTCGTCACTTGTAATTCGGCCAAAGAGGGATCCATAGGGAGGTCTTGTTGGTCTTGATTTCAAGAGAGAGAAAGGCTAATTCTAGTGAGAGAATGACCACTTAAGCTTAAGGAATCATCAGGGTAAGCTTCTATCCCTCTTGTGAATTTAGTGGGGTTTTTTTTATGTTGTTTTTATGCTGATTGGATGGCCATTTTCCTAAGGGAAAATTCTGCCTAATTTTTGAAATAAAAAATTGGGGAAAAATAGTCAAGAAATTGAAATATGGATTAGACGCTTCAAAAGGATAGGAATTTAAGTTTTGCAAAGAAAATCCAACCCTTAAACTTATGTATCAATTTGGCCAAGAAGAGAAATAGGGGTTAGAGTTGGATTCAATTCAATTTGATGCTTCCAATGTGTTTAAATGATGAAATGGTATAGGGAAATACCAAGAAAGGAAGCTTGAAAGTATTAAAATTGAAAGTGAAAGTTTTGGAAACATTCCCCCATGTTCAGCTAAATAAAGATCATTAGAGAGGAATTGGATTTTCATAGATCTAAGTTAACATTTGAATTCTACATGAAAAATTATGTAGGAATGGCCTAAGAGAATTAAGGAATAAAAGTTAAAAATCATAATCCAAAAATCAAGTAAAAGGGGGTTAAGGGTTATTATAATGAATAGAATAATAATGTGTGATGCCCTATTGTGCTACCAATAGGTTTGACATCAAAAGAGAAGGAGATGCACATGGAGAGGAACTTAAAAGCGAAGGATAAGCTTGAAAGAGGTAGCTAGCATTTACTATTTAAATGGTACTTCGCATTGTATTTATTGCTATATGTTATGCTATGTTGTTATGCAATGATGTGGATGAGACTATAATGTTATGTTATGTATAACTCCATGCATGTAATGCCTTGACTTATGCAATGTTGAGTACTATGAATGAGAAGCATGTTATTTCCTTTACATGGCATGTGAATGAAGTTTAAAGTATGTGATAGCTAGTGCATGTGGCATGTAATAATTTGCTTAAAGTATGACATTGTAAATGTGATGCTATGCTACTAAGATTCCTATGAATTTTACCCCTCCTATTTTCCAATACACCCTAGGGCCTATAAATTTTTTCAAGCCATAATACTTCCCTTAAGCCTCACATAATAATCATTTACTAAAATGCCCTTAGCCAGCACAATTGAGCCTTCTATTTTATTCTGGTCATTCTGTTAATCTTCTGGAAGCAAGACTAATTTTATGAATTAACATAGCCTTTAAACTTCCTAACCTCATTTTTAAGTATATTTTTTAGATCTCTTGCTATCTCAAATAATTACCTCAATCGGTGTACCTTTTACTAGGCTACAATCTTATAAATTTCATTTAAGTTACCACAGAGATATTTTTGTCATTTCCCTTTATAAAAGAGTCTTAGAATATTATTTTCCATTTTTTGGAATTTTTCTACAATTTTCTGTATACTTTTCATTTTTACCCCTATTGGCCATAACTTTCTAAATTTACGATTTAGTCCTTACTTAGACTTAAGCTCATGAAACCATATCTTTAAAGCTTCTAACTTAATCGTTAGCATGTAACCAGCCTCTTTTTTTTTCTAGGCCTTCAAGACTTTACTGGAGCCTCTAACTTTGATTACACTTTAGCCACTGAAAAGCTTTTACTTTGCAATATAGTCTCTGAAATTGCTTTGACTTCCTTTCTCATTTTCGGGACTTCTGCTCAAAAGGGTCTGGTAGCCTATTCAATTCAGGCTAATTCTAGTACTTCTAGGCCTAAAAGTCAGGATGTTACAATTCTTTCCCTCTTTAAAGAAATTTCACCCTTGAAATTCCAGGTCAAACCTCTATTCTTACCCTTAATGAGAGGTTAACTGGAAAGAATATCCCCACTTATACTTAACTTTGACCTCTTCAACTTTTCATTACACGTCATTGCCAGGTTTCAATCCTAAAATTCATACCTACATAACTTGTCGTTCTATACTTTAGGCTCATTCTTTCATAATAATGCCACGACAATGTACTTGTCTTCATGGTATTTTACTATACCATGCCATTTCAGGTTCTTTTAATACCACCTTTATCTATTCTTTTTGGTATACCTTGCCATTTCTCTTTACTTTAAGGGCATGTCTCCTTTCTTACTCTTTCTTATTTCACATTTAGCTTGCTTGGATACGTACCATTTAGGACTTACAGCCCATGGTTCCCTTAACTCTTACTTTTCTCACTTTCCTTCATTCATTAGAACATAATTGAGCTCCATTTAATCAACATTAAAGGTATCTAGAAACTAGTCAAGTGTACTCTCTCTATATTAGTCTACCACTAAAGGAGATTTTCATATCTTAAACTCATCCTTGGTCATCGTCTTCCCAAAGAGGTACTGTACTCTTACTTTTACGGCTTAGCCACTTTCTCTTAGGCTTGGTCTGCCTTGGCCTCGTGTTACACCTTACTATCGAATTGACTTAGAGTTTAATCAGAATCATTTTAGACCACATTGGATGGTCTTGTGATTACATTTTAAAAAAAAATGCTGATTTTTAGATTTTTACTATTGATGTGGTAAAAATCCAGTTTTTTGGTCCAATTTTGAAAAATCATAACTTAATCTAGAAAAATAAAAATAGAGTTGTTCAAAATTTTATAGACAGCCCTTTGAATTCTATTTCAGGAAAAAATAATCTTGTGAACAATTCCATTTGAGAAAGTGTTAGGTTTTTGTGAAAGTCACTATTGTCCCTTAGGTAAAAATTCTTTTTCCAGGTTTTAAACTTTAACTTTGAAAAATCACCAAAAATTGTGTAGTTAGCCTTTTTTAATATGTTTCCTATCAAAATGAAGCTCAAGACATGATCTACATTCATGCCAATTTTTGTGATTTAAAGCTTTCAGGAACTTAGTCAAAACATCACTCAAAGTTAGTGGTGCAGTTAAGGTTACAGCACTGACCAAGTAGAATAATTACATGACTAAAAGTCAATGAGATTTTTATGGTTTGGCAGCATAATTAACCTTGAATTTGCAGCTTACCCTTTGATGATTCAGCTCCTAAAATATTAGATTTTATTTGGAAAGAATGAGATTTCAATGAAATCCTAATAGCAAAATTAACTGACTATACTATCAACAAGCATAATTGTTATTCATAACCATATTAGCTACTATAGGTGAACTAGCATTCTTATAATTTGGCAATCTCATTCATGCAAAGGCCAAAGTAATAAAGTTCAAAGAGCAACCACATCACAATTAGCAAAGCTCATCTACATAATAGCAATTAATCATGTAATAATCAATAATGCAAAGTTAATGTTAGTAGTTAGGTTAAACTTTGATACCTTGTTCCAAAGACTTGTGTTTTCTTTGTTTTCCTTCCTTCCCTTCACAAATGTCAAATCCTAACATGATAAACCACAAAAAGGGCAGCAAGATCATCAACCATTCCATATAAAAATCAACAAATAACTCAAGAAATCCTTAAACCCTTTTAAAGCTTTCCATCTGTGTTCTCGAATTTTTAGAGTTTGTTTCTTTAACCTTAAAAATTCTCTCTTAACTCATTCCCACATGGATTTTCATGTAGATTCTAAATATGTACTTGGAATTAAGAAAATAAAACCCCTCCTTCTAGGTTTCATCTAACCGAACCTATAGGGTTCATTATCCAAAAATTACAACGTTGGCTCTAATTCTTCCAACACTTGTCCTTTAGGTTTATCCTACACCATTTTTCATTTTGAACACAATGGAAGCCTCAAAATATTGAAAAAATCATCCTAGGGTCTAGTTATTAAGTTGGCTAAACAGTCCCTCTTTCAAAGCAACAAGGAAAACTCTTCAGAAACAACATATAACTACTTGAAACCACTTGGAATAACCATGCTTTTGAAGTGTTCTAACAAGATTGAATAACAAAACCTCCTCTTCTACATAATATATGTTTTGGCCAACACACAACAAGGAGGAGAAACAGAATTTTCAACCATACAACTTAAGCAAACAAGATAAGGAACAATTTAGAACCAAAAGCTAACCTTGATTCTTGGTTGGATGATCAAAGTCGATGGCTTTCCTTTGATTTCTCCTTGAAACTCTCTCTTTTCTCTCTTACTCTCATTTTGGCTGAACCAATATCTAAAATTAGGGGGAAGGAGTGCTCTCTTAATGAGCAAATATCTCTTTTCTTGATCTAGAACTTGACTTGATTCTTGTTTGAGACCACGGTTGTGCATTTGCAGTCATAAAGATGATAAAGGCATTCATTTTAATTTTTTTAGCCAGATAAGCCAAAAGCCTACCCTTTTTATACATTTATCCTTTGCTTAACCCCTTTTGGTTCTTGATATTTTTTCTCTTAACTAACCTATAGCAACAAAAAAAAATCCTACCCCTTCTGAATGCCTTAGGAGTTGAAGAGTACTAAATTACATGTGATTGGGATGGAAGGACACATTTAGAGTTATGGTTTGGGTCAATTTGAAAAAAATGGAAAAAAAAAAAGAAAAAATAAAAAAAATATTGTAATAAGATTCTACTCCTCTAGTTTAAGCTGTGCTTAGTAACTGAGGATCTTCATCACCAATGTCGATCTTCACGTCAAACTGCTAGTAAGGGCTATAAGCATGCTAGTAGCATCTTAAGGCCAATGAGTTATCTATGCTTGAGTAACCGGGCCTATGTATCACCAATATGAAGATTCGCGTCAAAAGAGTATGCACATAACGGTCTAAGAAATTTTTAAAAAATAAGAAAAAGAAAAAAAGGAGCTTTGAAAAAAAAAAGAGAAGTAGATAAAAAAAAAAGAAGAAGAAAAATAATGACCCAATTCAAGTTTAATTTAGTTTCTTGCATCCCATTATATTTTTTCATTGATTCTCTTTATTTCCTAAGATGTTCACCCTTGTTTTCTCAAACACTATATCATTTCTTTCTTTACCTTAGCCCCTTATAACCTAATAAAAGTCCTTTTGATTTATACTTGTAATTGCTTTATGATTCGTGGAGAATTTAGATTCTTATCAAGCATATGGAAAGAGGATTGGATAGGATGGTTTTGAGTGTAAACACAAGCCAATACACTTTTGAGTGATGAATGACATACACACTAACCTTAGTGAGGGATTTTTGACTTAGATTCCCTTTTGTCAAGTAAATTGCCATGATATTTGTTTTCTTTATTCATGAGAAGATTACTTGGATAAGAGAGATGTTGAATGATTTGACTTGTTTTTTGCATATGATTGGAACATTCACATTTATTTGATTTTCTTTTGTTCTTTTACTGCTCTTTGTTCTTCATTTGATTTGCCCAAAAGTGCAAAGGCTAAGCGTGGGAGAATTGATAAAGCCTAAATTTTATATATTTTATCCCACATTAATTTAGGATTTAAATAATAATTTTGAGCTTAATTGGATTTTTTTGCATAATTAGATTAATTGGTTGATTTTTGGATTTTGCATAAAAATTGAGATTTTGGATTAAAAATATAAATATTTTGTGATTTCCTATTTTTGACTTGGAATTAATTTTTTTTTATTTCTTTAGAAACAAGTCTCATATTTTCAGAAAGATTATTTTTAGAAATTTTTGCAATTTCTTGCCTAATTTTATGCATATTTAATATTTAATTTTTTATTATATTTGGATATAATCTACATTAATGGATGCACTTAAATTCTTGTAGGTCAAGAAAGAGCATATAGGAAATCCAATAGTGCAGGATTGTTTCTTGGAATTTAAGCACAATCCAATGGGTAATATCAAGTGGGTCAATTAATTACTAATGGGCTTGAGTTTTAGATCCAAGAAAATTTCCTTTTTCCTACTAAAATAATCCCTCTAGCCCACGCCTTACAATATATCTTCCTATGTCCCATATCACGATACACTACCGCCTCTTACCATCTTTGAATAGCCTACAGACACCATCAAATCACTTATGAATCACTATCTTGATTCCTTCTCTCCAGGTTCTCTTCCATTCTTTCAGCCATTCACATAAACCCCCCTCAATATATTATTTGACTTCAATCTCATACACCATTCTCTTTCATTCAACATACACCAAGAGCCCAGGCCACTCTTCTTCAATTTCCTCACCCACATGGTTGTGCTTTACATCTTTATTCTTGGAGGGAAGATGATTTTGATGGCAGCTTAAGCTTGTTAGGGAGGGAACTTGGGAGGAGTATGGAGGAGACTTAAGCCTTCGGCTAGCACTTGAAGACCACAAAGGAGTGATATTCCATTTATCTTTTTAATTCAAGGACTTGAGATTATTTAGTTTTAAATAATTTTAAGTTGTATTTTTGGTAAGACAATTTAGTTCTAGATTGTCACTTTTATTCTTGAATTAGATTGATATTTGGATTTTATTTGTGTTGAGATATTTGATGGAATTTATGTGTATAAACCTTTGTATTGTTAATTGAGTTTATAATTGAGTTTTCATTATGAATTTAATTATCAATGTGGTTTGAATTGCAAAATTTAGGTTCTTTTGCCTCTTAATTGTTTAATTAAGTTGGTTAGTTATCTAATTGTTTAATTAGATAATTTCAAACATACTTTCCAGAATTAATTTGAGTTGTTTTCATTGGTTTTAATAAGCTTAATTAACTAACCTTATATTGTTATGGGTTCTTTAATAGTTTAAAGGTTTTTGAAATTGAGGGTTCCCTTTGGTTCAAATAGGTGATTAAATTTATTAATTCCACTCTTTTATCACTTTCCTTTGGTCTAATTAACTGATTAAGGTTATGAAGGTTAAATTCATGCGAATCCTAAGTTGTCTCCTCTACCTTATGGAAGAGAACTTCTCAAATTTCACTTGTTAATTTTCCTTATTTATTATTTTAATTTTTTCCAAAAAAAAACCCCCAAAAATTGCATTGCATTTATTTAGTTTAATTTAATTTTCATATAGATTTTAGGACATTTGCATTTTGTATTTAGAATTAGAATTTTGCATTTTAGTTTAGGTCCAATTTATTGCATTTCTATTTATCACCTAAATTTTTACCTAAAGAAACCCATAACTTGCCACTTGGAAGTAATGACCAAAGTGGATCCTAAATTACAAATTAATTAGGAACTAGTTTAATTGAGTGCTTTGACAACAAAGGCATCATCAGTGGGCATTCGGTCAACATCACTAAACATCCTCTTAGATGTTCCAAGGTTCTAAGCATGGCCATATTGATCACACAATCTATTAGGACTAATAGATTACATAAAGTTCAAGACTAACTTTCTTGAATTTAACCCTTTTCTCTTAATTTTTGGATTAATGTTTTAGCTATGTAAAAATAGTTCTCTTAGGCCAATCCTATACAATTTTGTACAAGGAATCCAAATATCCACTTAGATTTATGAAAATCCAATTCCTTCCTTCAAAAATTAGTTTGGCCGAATAGGGGGTTCATAACTCTAAAAATTTCAACTTTAATTTTAATGCTTCCAATACTTGTTCTTTAGGTTTATCCTACACTATTTTTTTTAAACACAATGGAAGCATCAAAACTATGAAAATCTCATCCTAGGTACAGATTTAGACTTGGCCAAATTGATCCCCAAGCATCCATATCATGAAATCTTTCAAATATTAGCACAATTCCACTTGAAACAACCTCTAATCATTGTATTTTAACATGATACAACATCAAAATCATCCTCCCCTAAACTTATATAAATTCGGCCAGCACCTCCCCTTCTAGGATTCCATAGTTTTCAACCATCAAACTCAAGAGTATAAAGCAAGAAACAAGAGGAAATAACTTACTAACCTTGGATCCAAGCTTAGATGATCAAAGGTGGTGTCTTCCTCTTGATTATGCTTCAAGAATCAATTTTGCAAGAGTTTCCCCTCTTAAACTTATGTTGGCCGAAATTTGAAGGGGAAGAGGCTTTATTTATAGCAAAAACTTTGGCTTGAATGGACCAAAATGCCCTTGGCAGCTAATAAAAAGAGTAAGGGCAAACTTGGAAGCTTAAGCGGACTTTTGCATCATCATTACATCACCTTCTTGCATCATCCTTACATCATTCTTCTAGAAGGTGCTAGGTGTCAACAATTTGGTGGAAAAGAAGGGAGATTAAATCCTAACTATTGGATCAAAACTTAAGCCTTAAGTTTCCTCTTAATTTACTTGGCCCACGTTTCTCCGGTTTTCTTGATGGCCTTCTGGAGGTCAATAAATTCCCTTTAATTCCAAAAAAAATATCTATAAATTTTCTCAGGCCATAAGGTTTTCTTTAAACCTTGCATAAAAATTATTTATTAAAATGCCCTTTTTAACAGCATAATCAGCTTTATATTTTATTAAAGCCATTCCACTGATCTTTTGGTTGTGGGACTAATTTTATAAATTAGTACAACCTTTCAACCATTTAACCTCATTTTTGTGTATATTTTTTAGGTCTCTTGCTATTTTAAATAGTGTTAAAGTGTAATTTTAACAACAAAGTTTACTTTAAGGGCCACTAGGCACCATAATATTTATTTGGGTAAAAAAATATACATGATGTTGTCAAAAGGGGGCATCTGGCACCATGCCATTAACATCCGTTAGTTTACCGTTAGAGGGGCCTACTAAGTCAATTTTGAGGTGCATTTTTAACAACAAAGTTTACATTAAGGGGCACTGGGTACTATGAAGTTTACTTAGGTGCAAAAATATATATAAACTTTCTAAAAAGGAAAAAATAACAAAATTTGTTAACTTCCATAAATGTCAATTAATTTTATTTTTTTTAGGTCCCACTAAATGCTACATTTTCTCCTCATCAATTTCCACTTCAAATCAATCCATTTTTCTCTCATTATAGTCAACACGTACACTCTCTTTGTCATGTCATCTTCTTAATCTTCAAGTCTTTTATATGTATTTATGCAAAACAACATCTTTCCCTTCTAGGATATGAGGTTCATTGCTTGCACCCAAGTACTACCTCCAGTCCTTAATATATGATGCAATAGACTAATTTGAGAAGATTAAATAAATTACTTTAAAGTATTATATTTATCATTTTTCTCCAAATTAATTTGCTTGGCTTATAAACTAATATATAATCAAATGATGCATATAAATATTCTAGAGAGATCATGTACTATATGCTATATTTAAGTAATTGTTTTCCTTCTTTAATGTTTTTTCCTCAAATTTCTCCATTATACTAAGGAGAAGATGAAGTAGAAATGAGTAGAGAGAAAAAGTGATATTTAGTGGGACCCAAAAATAAAATTAATCGACATTTTTAGGAGTTAAAGAATTTTGTTATTTTTTCACTTTTAGAAAGGTCATGTATATTTTTGCATCCAAATAAACTTCATAGTGCCTAATGCCTCTTGATGTAAACTTTGTTGTTAAAAATGCACCTTAAAACTGAATTCATAGGCCACTCTAACAGTAAACTAATTGACGTTAACGGCGTGGTGTCAGATGCTCCCTTTTGACAACTTCATGTATATTTTTGCACCCAAATAAACTATATGGTACTCGGTGTCCCTTAGAGTAAACTTTGTTGTTAAAATTGCACCTTAACTCTTTTAAATAATTACCTCAAACGTTGTACTTTTTACTAGCTATAACCTCATAATTTCCATTTAAACTGCCTCAAGGGTATTTTCATCATTTCTCTTCATAAAAAAGCCTTAGAATATTATTTCCCATTTTTTGGGATTTTTCTGAATTTTTTGTATACTTTTCATTTTTACCCCTGCTGACTATAACTTTCTAAATTTACAGTTTAGTCCTTGCTTGGACTTAACCTCATACAATCATCTTTTTGAGGTTTCTAGCTCAACCTTTAACCTGTATCTAGCCTCTTTTCTCTTCCTGGGCCTTTGAGACTTTACTAGAACCTCTAACTTTAATTATACTTCAGCCCTTCAAAACTTTTACTTTGTAGTTTAGTCCCTGAAACTGCTTTGATTTCTTTTCTCATCTTTGGGACTTGTGCTCAAAAGGAGATTAGTAGCCTACCTTCTTTAGGCTACTTCCAAGGCTTCTAGGCCTAAAAATTAAGATGTGGCACTCAGTACAATAATTGACCTCACTCTCAATCACTCTCCCTTACTTCCTGTAAGTTTATAATCCCTTCAAGATTCCCAAATTCTTCAATCCCTCATTAAAAGTAATAAATGATTTACAAATTCTCTCTTAAGAGTATATAGGACAAACGCTAAAGCTTAGAAAGCAAAAATAGAGTAATGAATGCAGAAATTAATTTTGACAGTTGGTAGCTCAGTTCATTCATTGCTTCATTTACTCGCGCCATTTATAGTTAAAGTCTTTCAAGTTTCCATTAGACATAAGAGCTTGTATGTCACATCCAATAATATAGTAATTAGAAATAAGGATATTTGTAAATATTTAAGGGCCAAAAAGGATAAGGAGGAATGGAAGATTTATGGCAGAAAAATAATTATTATAATTTTCCAAGTTGATTTGAAAAGCTTGACTAATTAAGAAAAATTGGCCAAGAATAATTATGAAAAAATAAGGACAATGTTCCTTAAGAATTATATGAGGTTCTATAATTAGTTTTATGACCAAATTGCCCTTAGAGAAATTACAAAGTAATTTAAGGGCAATTTAAGCTAATTTAAGGCCTTTTATTTGGAAAATTCTAAATAAATATTGGGAAGGAAAATAAAATCCTAAGAAAATTTCTATGATGTCCCAAGGAATTAAAGAAATTATGAGATTAAAAAGAGACCCTCAAATACCCAAGATTTTTTCTAATTATTTGGACAAGTGGAAAAATCAATAATGAAAAGGAAAATAGTTTTCCTTTTTATTTAATTAATGGAAAATTGAGTTTGAGATAAAGAGGGCTTTTTGGGAAGAGAAAAATGAGGAGATAATTTATGGATCTAATAGAAAATAATTACAGAGGCTAGAGTACTGTAATTATAGAAAAGAAATTAATCTCGGAGTAAAACTATACCGATAAAGTGAAGACTAGAGTCTTACACTTTACTTGGCCCACAAGTTGCCACTTGTCAAGCCTCTAATGAATGGTAATTAAACTTTCCAAGTGTCAAGCCTCAAGTGGAGGAGAGTTTGACTTTTGAAAATTAATTATAATTGGAATTAAGTGATTAAGAAGGAAATTTCAAGAAGGAATAGGCTTTTAACACTTGGCTTCTCATTAATGTTAGTAGGTGAGATATTTTGTGCACATTAAATGAGCAATCCTCCCCATATTTTCAGATTATATTTCGGTGAAGTGAGAAAGGTGAGGGAAAAGAGAGTATTGATGGAGAAATCAAGAGAAAGGGAGCAACTTTGATCATCTAAGTGAGATTTAAGGTTAGTTGTTGGTTTCAAGTTGTTCCTTGTCTTGTTTTCATGTTTTGCATGGTTGAAATTTTTAGTTCTCCCTCTTTATTTGGAGTTGGCCAAAATGTTTATAGTGTAGGGAAGGAAGTTTTATTGTTCAAACTTGCTAGAACACTACAAAACATGATAGATCCTAATAGTTATAAGTGGTTATAAGTTAATTATGAAGTGTTTTCTTTGGTATGTTACATGAAGACCATATTGACCAAAGCAAGAGTTGGACCCTAAGATGTATTTTTCAAAGTTTTGAGGCTTCCATTGTGTTGAAAATGGAAAATGTTGTAGGATAAACCTAAAGAAGAACAAGTGTTGAAGCCAAAGAATCAAAGTCGTAATTTTTAGAAAATAAACCATAGTGGTTCGACCAAGCTGAAACTGGAAGAGGAAGTTTTATTTTCTTAAATATAAGTAGATATTTGGAATCTACATGAAAAGTCATGTAGGAATGAGTCAAGAGGGAATTTTTAGGATTTATGAAAACCAAACTCTAAAATTTAAAGAACAAAGGTGGAAGCTTTAAGGAACAAAGGTTGTCCTTGAGTTATGTTATTGATTTTTATGTGGAATGGTTGATGATTCTTGCTTCCCTTTTTGTGGATTTCTATGTTAGGGTTTGGCATTTGTGGAAGCAAGGAAGAAGAACAAGAAAATCAAAGAGCATTGGATCAAGGTAGTAAGATTTAATTAGCCTCAATGTTAAGTGTTGCATTGATTGCTAGGCAATTTCATGTGCTATTATGTGATTGAGCTAAATGATGATGATGATGATGATGATGATGATTGTGTAGCTATACTCTTTACTTTACATGCCTTGGCTATTGCATGTTAGAGTGCTACATGTATGAGGTAAAGTAGTTCCCTATTAATAGTAAAAGGTTGGAATGCTTGTAATTGATGCATGTTGATGTTTTGGTTGATTGATCTTGCTACTGGGATTTTGTAACACCTCACATAATTATATCTATATACCTGATAAAATATTTAATATAAAAATCCATACGTTACTAACACTCCAAACAAGTCACAATTTCAAAATATTTCTGACATAATAACAAAATAAACTATTAAAGTCTTATAGTCATGGCAAATAAAAATATAAAATAGCAAGTGCTTGAGGAGCACAAAAGCCTTCACGGCTCACTCCATTGATGCCTTCCCTTGATTCCTACTAGATCCTTCATCTGAAAATTGTTAATATAGGGGGTAAGATCAAACGTCTTAGTAACCACTGAAATTCTAACCTATACAAGCGAACTATATATGATAAAGCAAAAATCTTCTTATATGTCTGTATATATGTCTATATTAAAAATCACATATTTGATACATTTAATTCAATTTCATTTTTTTTTCAATATATCCAAAAATAATGCAATATGCTGCCTCCCTTATGTCACCGTCCACCCTTATACCGCTGACTGGAGCCATAGGCTAACACATAGTCCGATAGGAACTAATCCATTTTACTGAATTATTCCAAGCTCATCGATACTAGAGATATATCCAACCAAAGCTATAGAGCTCAAGCTCGGACTATGGCTCCCCTCCTTTGTGAATAGGGAGGTGTCACATGTCCGACAGCTCCAATGAATTCCCGGCCAAAGGAAAACATAGAAGAAGGGGCCTTGACAAGTGCCATCCACTGTGCACCGAGTGATGACATATCACGTGGTAATTTTATATCCATGCGATCTCCTTCTATCCTTAACCCAACAATGCATGCCATGTGCAAATAATGTTACATCATAAATATATTCTCAAATATATTATTAAAAACAAGATAGCAATAAGATTCATATACCATTTAACAGTAACTCATGATAATTTCATAGCTATCAATATATTTAAATATTGATCATAATTACTAGCAACAAATCTTAATAAAATCAGGTAACATACCAAAACATTTATTTTAAAAAAACATAATATTATATTTCAGTAATATAATAATTAGTAAATCCACAATATAATCATACACAATTCACATGTACAAGAAAGAATTTTTAGAGTTACCTGGTACTCTTTAGCTTACAATTATTTACACAAAGATTACTCCAAAATTCTCAAGACTCTACAAAATTGTGCATATTCTGAAACTACTCTAAAATTCTAAGACAACCCTCTAAACCAAAATTACATAAATATTTTAACTCTTCCAAATCTAGCCATTTATGATAGATATAATATTATTTTGAAAAATATAATTTACATATAAGGCTATTTAAATTTAACAACTTAAGTAAATATATTTTTATTACCCAAAATCTAAATATTTTGTATTGAAATTCTGAATTATTTATTATAGTCTCCTTTAAAATTTTTCCTCAAACCAAACAACTTCTTTTTGAATTATAAACAAACTGTAGCTTTATCTAATTTCATAAAATTCTCAATTTACAATTTTTCAAGCCTTCAAAAATTATTTCAAAAATATATCTTTAACTTATTTCAATATTTAAACCAATTAAAACCTCAATAATATATTAAATAACTCAAATAAATTATTTAACTTGAATTTAATCGGTAAAAATATTCTATATCTCGAATAACAAATTTTGCAACTAAAATCTTAATTCAAAATTCTCAAAACAGTCATTGAGTAAATATAAACCGATTAAAATTTCTTAATAATGTATCTTGAAATTTATATGATCATACATTGTCAAAACTCCATATTTACTCTATACCCAAATAGTAAAATTTTCTCTAAATAGTATAATGATACTAAAAATATAAAGCTATAAATATATAGGAAATATTCATAAAGGAAATTTGACAGAAAGAAGTAGTTTTGTGTACCTAAATTATCCCCAGAACTGTTAGTACTCCACAACTCAGCTCTCTCTCTCTTTTCCTCTCTGCTTCTCACTCTCTTCTCTCTTCTTTTGCTCTCTCTTCCTCTTCCGTCTCCTCCCTCGACTTGAAAATCATGTGGGGTGAAGGTATTTAATAACCCCACATTCAATTTTTTTTCCACCGCCCCTTACCCATTTTTCTACGTCCATCTGCTCCTTCCCCGTTTTTTTTCTTTGGCCATTAATACCTCCCCCTATTTTCTTTGTTCCTATAAATGATGCCCAGCCTTTCCACCTAATTTGGTGGAAAGCTGGTATCTATATTTTTTTTATAATACAATAATAATATTATATTATTTTAATTAATTGATTTTCTTTTAAAACAGTATGTTACAGATTTCATTGAAATCTCATCCCCTATATGTAATCTAATATTTTAGAGATTGAATCATCAAAAAGGGAGATGCAAATCTAAGGATAAATACGGTGATGAACCATGAGAAAATATTTATATTTGGTTATGTATAAGTATGTATGATTTGTGTTGTAATCCCTAAGCAGGACACCAAATCAGAGCCACGTTTTATTAAGTTCTCGAACAAATTTTGTCACAGAATTTGGTATGCTTAAATTTCATGTCATGAGCTTCAAATCAATAGATAGCACGTTAAAAATGACCAACTATATGATTTTTAATAATTTTTCAAAGTTAAGGTACAGAATCTGGAAAAAGGGTTTTTGCCAAATGGACAGAGTTGATTTCCACAAAAACTTGACACTTTTTCAAATAGAATTTGTTCACAAGATTATTTTTCTTTGAAAGAGAATTCAAAGATATTTTCATAGAATTTTGAACTACTCCATTTTGATTTTTCTAAATTAAGTTTTGAATTTTCAAAGTTGGACCAGAAAAATGGATTTTTACCCGATGAACGATAAAAATCTGAAATCAGAGTTTTTGTGATAAAATTGAGCCCAAGACCATCCAATGTGGTCCAAAATGGTTTTAACTAAACTCTAAGTAAATCCAATAGTAAGGTGTGACATTTTTGGTATCAGAACGGAGGTTTTGACATAGGATAAAACGCTCTGCTTAGATAATGTGTCAGTTAAAAGGAAAATTGACATATTGTGCAGGAGAATACTATGGTCTGTTGATTGGATGGTTCGGTTAATATATTGTAGGATGAAGTAGAATGGCTTTAGGGAGTCAAGGGGTTCAATTAACTAGAGGAGACCAGGAGAACCTTTCCCTCAATGGTTCGATAAGGATGAGGACTATAGCCTTGTAGCAAATTTCTACTATGATATCTTATGGGAGAGTAACCCTTAGCTTGACATAGCAACAGTTGCTTCCAATGATCCTCAGAGGATTGAGATCATTGAAATATCTGATGATTATGGAGCTAGACCTAGTGAAGTCAAGCTACTTCCAATTACGAAAGAATTTCACATCATAGAGGACCTAGCCAGGGATTTCAAGGAGAGGGGCTGGTACATTAAGACCGATGAGAATCAAAATTCGCATGTGTACTTGAGATATCTAAAGGATATCCGGAAGCTCTACCATTATGTGACTAGAGAAGATGCTACCCTAGAGATGATGGACTGGATATTAGCATTGCTTAGAGTACTCTCTCAGGCCTGGCTTTAGAAAAATGGTATGAGACACATTTGTAGTCGCATGGATAGTGCTAGCTTCAATGATCTCATTGATGCCCTTGAGATCTTTGTAAGGAATACATTTCCTTGAGTAGATGCAAAAGACTAGATCCTGATGATGACGGATATGCTCCCGTTCATACCCTGATGGAAGAATGTGTTTTGTCGTTTGGATCAGACATTAGGATCTGATGTTGAGTTAATGGATCTAGAGCCTTGAGAGCTTCACTATTTCCCATTTTGGGTAGTCAGTTGGACTTTCGTAGCACTGACATAAGACTTGCATTGTTACAGCTAACTGTAGTAGGTTAGTCTGACATGTTTGATTGCTATGTATGTTCCTAAGATGACTATGTATGTTGAACTATATTGTTGTGACTGATGATTGATGCTTGAATGCTGTTTTGTGAATGCATATGTTGTTAAATGAAATCCAAGCATGATGTTTACTTTTTGTTCCTCTATTATGCTATCCATTAAGTTAGCGCGGTAGTTAGAACCCGAAGAAACCTTTTGCTAGAGAGACTCTCAGGACACGATGTCAGGGTCCATTCTGATCTAATATGATTCATTTTGGAACGCTTAGAACCACAATGAAAGGCTTGAAGGGATGAGGGCAGCACAAGCTAGCTAGGAATAAAAAAGAGATGTCGTAATAGTAGCAACAATAGCAGCGACAGTGGCTAACCTCGACAAGAGGCAGCCAGAAGAAGAAACATCAGCTGCGCAAGCAATAGAGCATTTGCCTAGACTAGCAATGCCAGCAGTAGACCCTTATAGCATCCAACAGTAGATGACTCACATTTGCAAGCACAATCTGCCATCCTTCGATGGAGTGATTGACATACAAGCAACAGAGGACTGGATTAACTTCTTGGAAAAGACTTTTAAAGTTCTGGACTATCTGACTAAGCGGAAAGCCCAAATAGCTATTTACCAGCTAAAAAAGGATGCCAATTGTTGGTGGAAGAATACTGAGATTCTTCTGGATGCTCAGAACACAAGAGTGATATGGGAAGTGTTTCTGGAGCAGTTTTATGAGAAGTACTTCCCAAGGTCAATCAGGGATGAAAAGGGAAGTAGAATTCCTGACCCTAAAGCAGAAAGATAATGAGTCATTTGATGAGTATTTAGCTAAGTTTATCTGTCTCTCCTACTACTCCAGTTACCTGCGTTTCTGAGATGATGAGGGGTGGATGACGGAAAAGATGGCTAGTGGACTGAAGCAGTCCTTAAGGGAGATGATTGCTCCCAAGCAGTTCAAGCACTTCAACAAGACAATTGAGGCCTACTGAATTACGAAGAACAGCTTGAACCATCATCTAATGGTTAAGTCTACTCCCAAGTCAGAGAAGGAGATCAGGGTGGCACCTCTTCTAATGCCAGTAGGAAGAGGAAGAGGCTATGGGGTAACCGAAAGAGGAGGAAGGGAGACAAGCCCCAAATGACAAGGAATGCCCAACTTGCGGCAAGAATCAAGGTAACAGACAGAATGTCTGCTACAGTTACAGTAAGCCCAGACACTTCTCGAGAGAATGTCAACAGAATACAGAAAAGGCAAAGCCGTGCACCCAAGGACGAGTATTTGCCATCACAGGAGAAGAAATCTGGAAGTCTCTAGAAATGATCTAAGGAACGATTATTCTTAACAACTTCCTAGTGATTGCAATGTTTAATTAGGGTGCTATTCATTCTTTTATTTTGTATTCCTGAGCTAAAAGACTTGGCTTGATTATGAATACGTTGTCTTATGACATGTGTGTGTCCACCCCAATACCCTTTAGGATAGTAGATTCGATATGTATGTTTCCATAAAATTGCTATGGTAATTAGACCGAATTGGTTGTCGTCCCATAATGGCAAGAACAAAACCCTGATCCTACCCCTAAGAGAAATGGAGTTAAATCCGGAAGTTAAGTTGAACTTCGTAACGGAAACACAGATAGGCAATGGTATGATAAATGAAGCTACGTAAGACTAGCAGAGTTTAAGAGAAAAGTGTGTTTCGTCATGAGGAACCAAGGGAATTGGTGGCAATGAATGAATACGAAAGTGATTACCAGAGGACGTGGTAACTTTCATCTCTGGAAACCAGGATTCTAGTCATGACAGATGAACACAACAACTCTCAGATGTTGAGATGGTAACTCAACAAGACACAATGACTCTTAGAAGTCATAGGAAGTAAGATTAATAAAGGTCAGAAAGAGGGAGGTAGCCACTATTTAAGAATTATCAAATTCTTCTTAAAAAGAAAAGGTAATTATAAGGAGTTAAATAAGATAGCTAGGGGTTGAATCTAAACACAACTAAGAAGGTGTAGTGGCCACCTAAGCTGGACAAACTCTTACAACCTCATTAGGGCTAAAGCCCATGATAGAGTAGCTATCTTAAGTCGTGGAATAGATGAATAGGAACTTGGAGATAGTGAAGTCAAGATAGAGAGCCCTAGTGAAATGTCTTAAGGATCAAGAAGAAGAGGACGAGACAGATAGCTATGCAGGGAACCACAGCTTAGGGGTTGGCATGTTCCCCTTAATGTTAAGAGATACTCAGTCGCTTGGGGTTTAGGTTGAGACGCACCCTTTTCAGGGGATAAGATCTTGGCTAGGAGTTTTCCTAGAGAGGGTGGGAATTGGTCCTCCATATTAGAATTTACGTTGCTCAAGATAAAGCAAGATACCCTATCCGAGTAGGAAAGGGAAGCAGCCGAGGCAAGGCAAGCAGAGTTGACCTTACCTAATAGAAGTATGACTAGCCAAGAATGAAGCTAGGCTTAAATGTACCTGAGCTTACCAGAGTACTAGAGCAAGTAGAAAGAAGAAGAACCTCAAAAGTCCTCTCCTTATGACTTCTAGAAGCAGCTGTGAACAGAAAGAGAGGCTCCTTTTTGTAGGGATAAGATATCTAGATGGCACACTATAGACATAACAACCAGTAAAAGCTTACACTGCTTGCATTGAAATGCCAGATATTATGCATGTTAGAGTATACTTGTACTGAAAAGTAAAATAGAGGAAAGAGAAGTTGCATAAGTCCTCTCTCTATACCGTTCTAAAATAGTAAGAGACGGTAAGAGCAGCTGGAGGAATAAGAGAACTTCTAAGATAGATTGGCTTGGGCACCTAAGAGACAAATAGGTGGCCTGGGGAATTGACGCAAGGCTTAAGAGAATGGTATTGGTTCTTGGAACAGTTTTGAAAAATTATCAGTTAGATGAACAACTGAGTGGAGGTAACTTCACTTAGTCCTATGGTCTAAATCTCCCAGAGATTGGTACCTATTTGGGAAGATGAGGACCGGGAATGAGTTGGAGACATAGAAACCTCCTTCAGTTGTAAACCAGTACTGAGAAAGTACCCATGACTTCCCTCCAGATAACCTTATCATTGATTAGGCTGAGTTCAATTTCCTTCTGATTAATAGAGGAAAGCCAAAGTTAGAAGAATTAGAGTCGTAAGACCTAAACAAGAGACATTCAGGCTAGCTCTAGATACAGGAAGAACTCTATGTGATATAGAGACAGACTGAGTATTGACGAGCAGATCCTTAAGATGAGGCGAGAGACAAGAATATAAGATGAAAAGACCCGACTAAGGATAGATCAAGAAAGGGTCTAAGACAGCAAAGTATCAGGGTGGAGCCTATCAGAATCAGTGCCTCAGACTCCCGTCAGCACTGTTCAGTTAAGCGTGCCTGGGCAAGAGTAACCCAGTTATAGGTAACCTTTGGGAAGTAATGTAAGAGGGTGTAAAAGCCAGAAATGTTAGCCATTTCGGCAATAATACATTAAGTCTAGCAGATATGGAAGATGAAAGTTAAGAAAGCTGTTAGGCTACCGAGTGTCCTAAGCAGTATGGTTTTGGACTAAGACCCAAGATTTTCTTGAAGTTTGGAAGTCCTTATAGAAAGAAATGGATACTACTCTCAGATTCAATATAACCTACCATCCTGAGATGGATGGGCAGACACAAAGAACAATATAGATGTTAGAAGATATGCTACACGCATATATGCTTGATTTCGGTGGTAACTTGGATACATACTTACCGTTAGTTGAATTCGCTTAAGACGACAATTTCTATGCAAAGGGCACTATATGAAGCACTCTTTGGGAGGAAGTGTAGATCTCCCTTGTGCTGGATAGAGCTCAATAAAAGAAGTAAGTATGGTCTTGATATAATGGATCAGACTTCCCAGTAGATTAAAGTTATTCAGCAAAGACTTCTAACGGCTTAAAGTAGACAGAAGAGCTACCCAGACACTAAAGGAGTCTGTTAAAGTTTGAGGTTGGTGATTAAAGTATAACCGACAATGGAAGACGGTCGATCCCTAAAGCTTAAGAAGTTAAGTTCAAAGTATGTTGGACCGTTTCAAATTTTGTCCAAGGCTGGACCAATAGCTTATAAGTGACCCTTCCCCCAAATTTGAGTCAAATTCATGATGTCTTCCATGTCTCCCCATTAAAGAAGTACCATTCAGACCCGACACGTGTCATAAGATATGATGACATTATGCTCCAAGACAACCCGTCTTTGAGATCAGACTAGAGCAAATCATTGATCAGAAAGTTAAATAGCTGAGAAATAGGCAGTTTTTGCTGGTTGAGGTTGTCTAAAAAGGTTACACTAGAAGAAGCTACGAGGGAGATGGAGACTGAAATAAAGGAAAAGTATCCTGAACTTTCCCAATAAGATACGCTTTAAATTTCGGGGACGAAATTTATTTAGTGGGGAGAAATATCACATTCAATAATATGGCAATTAGGAATAAGGATATTCCTAAATATTCAAGGGCCAAAAAGGATAAAGAGGAATAGAAGAATTATGGTGGATAAATAATTATTATAATTTTCCCAGTCGATTATGAAAAGCTTGACTAATTAAGGAAAATTAGTCAATAATAATTATGAAAAAGTATTTTTAAGCCTAAGAAAATTAAGAAAAATTAAGGACAATATTTCTTGAGAATTATATGAGGTTATATAATTGGTTTTATGACCAAATTACCCTTAGAGAAATTACAAAGGAATTTAAGGGCGATTTAAACTAGTTTAAGGCCTATTATTTGGAAAATTCCAAAAAAATATTGAGAAGGAGAATAAAATTCCAAGAAAATTCCTATGATGTCCCAAGGAATTACAAGAAATTATGGGATTAAAAAGAGACCCTCAAATACCCAAGATTTTTCCTAATTATTAGGACAAGTGGAAATATCAATAATGAAAAGGAAAATAGTTTTTCTTTTTATTTAATTAATGAAAAATTGAGTTTGAGATAAAAAGGGCTTTTTGGGAAAAGAAAAATGAGGAGAATAATTTATGGATTTGATAGAAAATAATTACAGAGGCCAGAGTACTGTAATTATAGAAAAGAAATTAAACTCGGAGTAAAACTGTACCAATAAAGTGAAGACTAGAGTCTTACACTTTACTTGGCCCACAAGTTGCCACTTGTCAAGCTTATAATGAATGGTAATTAAAGTTTCCAAGTATCAAGCCTCAAGTGGAGGAGAGTTTGACTTTTGGAAATTAATTACAATTAGAATTAAGTGATTAAGAGGTAAATTTCAAGAAGGAGTAGGCTTTTGACACTTGGCTTCTCATTAATACTGGTAGGTGAGATATTTTGTGCACATTAAATGAGCAATCCTCCCTCTATTTTCATATTATATTTCGGCCAAGTGAGAAAGGTGAGGGAAAAGAGAGAGCTTGATGGAGAAATCAAGAGAAAGGGAGCAACTTTGATCATTTAAGTGAGATTTAAGATTAGTTGTTGGTTTCAAGTTGTTCCTTGTCTTGTTTTCATGCTTTGTATGGTTGAAATTTCTGGTTCTCCCTCTTTATTTGGAGCTGGCTGAAATGTTTGTACTATAGGGGAGGAATTTTCATTGTTCAAACTTGCTAGAACACTACAAAGCATGATAGATCCTAATGGTTATAAGTGGTTGTAGGTTGATTTTGAAGTGTTTTCTTTGGTATGTTACATGAGTACCATTTCGGCCAAAGCAAGCGCTGGACCCTAGGATGTGTTTTTCAAAGTTTTGTGATTTCCATTGTGTTCAAAATAGAAAATAGTATAGGATAAACCTAAAGAATAAGTGTTGGAAGCCATAGAATCAAAGTTGTAATTTTTAGAAAATGAACCATAGTGGTTCGGCCAAGCTGAAACTGGAAGAGGAAGTTTTATTTTCTTAAATCTAAGTAGATATTTGGAATCTACATGAAAAATCATGTAGGAATGAGTCAAGAGGGAATTTTTAGTGTTTATGGAAACCAAACTCTAAAATTTAAAGAACAAAGGTGGAAGCTTTAAGGGATAAAGGCTGTCCTTGAGTTATGTTGTTGATTTTTATGTGGAATGGTTGATGATTCTTGCTGCTCTTTTTGTAGATTGCCATATTAGGGTTTGATATTTGTGGAAGCAAGAAAGAAGAACAAGAAAATCAAAGAGCATTGGATCAAGGTAGTAAGATTTAATTAACCTTAATGTTGAGTTTTGCATTGATTGCTATGCAATTTCATGTGCTATTATGCGGTTGAGCTAAATGATGATGATGATGATGATTGTGTAGCTATACTTCTTGATTTATGTGCCTTGGCTATTGCATGTTAGAGTGCTACATATATGAGGTAAAGTAGTTCTCTATTAATAGTAAAAGGTTGAAATGCTTGTAATTGATGAATGTTGATGTTTTGGTTGATTGATCTTGCTACTGGGATTTCATTGAAATCTCATCCCCTATATGTAACCTAATATTGTAGGGACTGAATCATCAAAAAGGGAGGCTGCAAATCCAAGGATAAATATGGTGATGAACCATGAGGAAATATTTATATTTGGTTATGTATAAGTATGTGTGGTTGGTGCTGTAATCTCTAAGCATGACGCCAAATTAGAGTCATGTTTTTTTAAGTCCCGAGCAAATTTTGTTATGAAATTTGGTATGCTTAAATTTCACGTCATGAGTTTCAAATCAATAGGTAGCATGTTAAAAATGACTAACTATACGATTTTTAATGATTTTTCAAAGTTAAGGTTCAGAATCTAAAAAAAAAGTTTTTGCCAAATGGACAGAGGTGACTTCCACAAAAATCTGACACTTTTGAAAATGGAATTGGTTCACAAGATTATTTTTCTTTAAAAGAGCATTCAAAGATCTTTTTATAGAATTTTGAACTACTTCATTTTGATTTTTCTAAATTAAGTTATAAATTTCTAAAGTTGGACTAAAAAATTAGATTTTTACCCAATGAACAGTAAAAATCCGAAATTAGCATTTTTGTGATAAAATTGAGCCTAAGACCATCTAATATGGTCTAAAATAGTGTTAATTAAACCCTAAGTGGATCCGATAATAAGGTGTGACACTATGCAATAAAATCTCATATGCAACTATGCAATAGAATGAGTCATATGCAACTTTACACAAGCAATATACAATTAGGATAATTTTACAATTAATTGCACTAAAAAAGTCAAATGTTTTAGGTACCATTTTCTTATTAATTTATTTTTCAAATAGGGATTTGTCCCCATTTTCACAAAAGTAATCCATTTTGGATCAACCTTTTGCTTTGTATCCCCGCCTCCATAAAAAAGACAGGCACGTGGACTAAACGAATACGGGGCCCACCCAACCCCAACGCCTATCCCTTAAAAGTAACATGCTAACATGCTCCAATAACAAAGAATCGAAATACATGAATATCTTACAAAGCAATGTTGGGTAGTGATAAAAATGTCTTTTTATTGTCCATAAATCAAAAGTGGGTCTATTATTATGTATTTATTTATTTCCTATATCATTTATTTAAAATCATTTTTTATTAAAAACAAAAGACATGTTAGCAAAGCTATTTTTAATCAATTTATGTTATGGTCTTCGCTTTCCTTTCTACGGATCTACAGCACGTATAATACACGTAGCCTTCATAAAGCCATGCACGTTCCACATGCATATGCGTAGAACTCTCCGTTTTATTATCTTATAGCAATGCCTTTTCGTGCTTCATGCATCCGAATATAAAGCACAAAAAACTTTCAGCAGGTTTTATATTTCCTCTGGAAAAAAAATTACATTTATATTTTAAGTTATATTTTTATTTTTTTCCAAAAAAAGAGCTTGGTAAAGTGTAACAAATAATCATTAGAAACTCCTTCCCTTTCACAAAAATATCGTCAAAACATAACTCAATATATTCATCAATATGGGATAATTAAGTATATATATTATAATATTATTGCATAAAACTTATAAAAAATTGTATTATTCATAAATCATCATTAGTATTTAAATTTTACTTCAAATCAACAACTTGGTTTGGAAATAAATTCAGCGTCCTTTTGAACATTTTTGCGTATATATATTTTGCTGCATTTGGACCTTTACTGATATTTCCCGGAAGATTACTCTGCCTTGCTAGCCCACTTGCAACATCATTTTAAAATGTGGTCTTATGATTCCTAATTGTGCTCTCTGGAATCTTCATTCCTTGATTTAGTGTCAATAATATATTTTAATTTGCCAACCATTTTCTTAAATCCACATAACATGTGTTTGTCGTAACTCTTCACTTTTCTGATGGACAAAGATCCGTTAGAATCGCCGAATAATAATCTTTATTTTTTGTTTTCATTCTGCATACAAGTCATCGACAATCTCCATATTAAATTATACTAAAATAATAATGGATAAATGTCAAGTCAAAGAAATTTAGCTTCGTAGATCGAAATTCCTCGTTTTGCATGGCGATATGTACGCCATATAGCATGAAAGAAGAAGAGTTACTCCCATTTAGGCTCACAGAACTATTAAATCCAAGGTACTGAAAATCATACTAGCCATTAAATTGATCAAACTAGTAGTTCAAGGGTTAATAATCTCAGTATAGTTGAATCAGAGTTAGCCCAATTATGATTGAAATAACATAATTTAATTAAAATATAGATAAATATTCATATGTAACATCAAAAAGAGTAATATAAATAACAAAAAAGTGTCAATTCACACAAGTAAACAGAACATTCATGAATATCCCACACATAATCCAATAAAACAGAGTTCTCCTAAAATACAAATTTGACATATTACTACTTTTTCTTTGTTTTTTCAAAACTCCAAATGAAATCGTTTTAGGACTAAATCTGAATAAGCTAGTAATCTCAAATATGACAAGGGAAAAAAAAAAGAAGCCTGAATGATATATTCGGCTTGAACACACTTTTTTCCATTATAAGCTTCATTTCAATACTCTATGTTTTCCGATCACCACTTGGCCCTTAAAAGCGCGACAAAGCCTACGTTGACCAATTTTAATTTATTGCACAGACATCCTATAAAGATGATGATGCCCTCCTTAAACTAGTCTAACTCCAACTAATTAAGTTTTTTCTTTGATACGCTTCAATTATTATCAAGATACGGCTCTTTTTGAAAGTAATGTTTTTCCCATATATATTTGTTGATGAAAAACGAAAAGGGTTAATATTTCAACATTCTTTCACTGGTTATATTTATAAAAATGACCTGCTTATTGTTATTGCATAAGCTATTAGCCACTTGCATCTTATTCTCTGTATCAAGACTTCATAGATACTACCTCCAATCCTAAATATAAGAGTTAATTAACTAATTTGAGTAGATTAAAAAAATAAGTTAAGTTAGTTATTTGTAATAAATAGGTATTGTTTTTCCTAAATTATCCTTGCTAATCAAGTTATTGCCTAGAGATATCATTATTAGAAGGACTATCTTGGGAAAAAATGGATAAATATGAGAGACAAAGTAGATTGATGTCTTATATTTAGGACCAAAATAAAAAAGTCAAACGAGATCTTATATTAAGGACTAGAGGTAGTATATTTTTGTGTCGGAAAGACTTTGATTTGATTTGGACCAATTGCAGATTTGCAATAACCATCGCCACATGATTATTTATCTAATGTAATATATTAAACATTGCTTCAGATTAATGCAAATTAAATGTTATCTCTAAGTTTCAGACCGACCAGCTATATCATAAATGCTTCTTTTAAAAGCATATTTTTGTTGCATCTTGCTGCAGAGTAAGATTGTCGGTTGTAAAATTCTCGGAGACCGGGGAAGTTAATTGTCTCTAGTATTTTCTGCTTTCCAAATTCTACCCTAACTAAATATTTTATGATGATAGTAAAATCATTTTTTAGGGTTTGGAAAAAATTACTACCTACGGTCATTGATATAAGAGCTAGATAACTAATTTGCAAATATTAATAAAATTAGTCAAGTTAGTTATTTATAATAAATGAGTATTATCATTTCCAAAATACCGTTGTTAATCATGTACATTGCAACTACGCACTTTTGATAGAAACCCCTTAACATGTGCAATTATCATATGAATTATTGAGAGCAAAATAGATAAATATGATGTAGAAAATAGATTAAAGTCTTATATTTATGACAAATTAAATCTACAATTAGCTCTTATATAAGAACCGGATTTGGTATCAAATAGGGATACATATAAATATATTTTAACAAAACATTTTACAATTTTTAATGAGGTAAAAAGGATAATGACTTAAAAAAATTGGGTACTATATTTAGAGATGGAGGGAGTATTAAAAAAGAAAAAGGAAAAGCTAAGCAATTGGTCATATAGAAGAAACCTCCGACTTGTGCACCATGTGGTGTGCACCATCACGTGCGTGCACCCCACTCATTTAAACCATTGATTGGAAGACATTAAGTTGAATGATCAATATTAATTTATTTTTAATTTGGAAAAAGATGGCCCATATACCATATAAGATCATTTGGACGGTTTTAATGATATGCACTAAATCTGCACTTCTATAGAAAGCACCTTGGCCCCTGGCCATTTTCTCCAAGTTGTACAGCCTGCTTTAGAATTCCCTCTTCACCCCACCTCCCCTCGTAGAATAGAGAAAGACAGAGAGATAGCTAATATTGTAGGCTTCAACAATCAACGAAGAAATATGGCACAACTTATCAACCTCACAATTCTAGTGATGCTTCTCTTGTCTCTCTTCTCAATTCATGTTGTAGCTGAGCCATCCTTCAACAAACCTCGTCGTGGGTACAATCCTCAAACAATCGCTTATATAAAAGCCTCTTGTCAAACCACTATGTACCCAAATCTGTGCCTTCGCTGCTTATATAAATTTGCCAATTCAAATATTCAAAGCCCACAACACTTGACTCATGTGGCTCTATCTGTGAGTCTCTCACGAGCACTACACACAAGAGATTACTTGCTGCGAGTCGCCAAACAATTCAAGGCAATCAAGAATAGTAACAATAGTAGAGACTATGTAGTTCTGCAAGATTGCTTGAAGCAAATCGATGATAGTGTGGACCAGCTTGGACTTTCAATAAAAGAGCTTGGGCGGTTGAAAAAGATCCCAAACACTTTTATCAATGATGGTGTCTTGTGGCATATAAGTAACGTTGAGACGTGGGTAAGCACTGCCCTTACTGATGCGAGCACTTGTGTCGATTACTTCCCAGGTCATAGGATGAGTAAGATGAAGGCTACAATAAGGGGTAAAGTTTTGAACGTTGCACAAGTCACTAGCAATGCACTTGCTTTATTTCAGAGATATGCAACCAAGTACCGAGAAGCAGCCGCCGCCGCAGCCAAAAGACCCTAAGTGCCTAAAGAAAAGTTGCGTTTTGTTTGTTCGTGTGGATTATGCATGTTTTTCAAGGGCGACTTTGTTATTCTTTTAAGATAATGTGCATAGAGAAAAGAAAAATCAATTGAAACGAGAAATTAATCTTTTTGTATTCATTCATTTTAATCTATCTCTTTCCTTGTTTCTGTGAAGTGCATGTAACCTTATTTTCCCCCCCATATATTTCATATGTATTCAATCATTCATCTCTGAAAAGGAAAAGCACCCATGTTCCTCTTATTTACAAGTTTATTGAGATGCAAATTTTTTAATAAAGTAGTTTTTTCAAGACCCACTAATCATCCTGGACTTAAAGGTAATAGTATAAACCTGCCTATAAAGTCTTCACGCGAGAGCAATCTTGTCCATCATCTCTATTAAACTTTTGTCAATTTAAACGTTAGTTGACAGAGCTAGTCGTTTCACTCCCAATTAATTTCTAGGCTATCACTATGTAGAATAGGGCAGATCAATGTCGTTTTCACTTTGAGGGACCTGCTGAATTTTATCTCTAATCACTTTGGACAATGATTACAAATTACCAAATTGAAGTTCAGTTACGACAAGTTGAATTAAAGTAGCTAAAATGGCCTCGGCACTTCTTTTTTTCTTTTGGCTAAAATGGCCTCGGCACTTCTTCTTTTTTTGGCCAAAAAAATGGCCCCTAAACTAATTTTTATATTTTTCTGTTTTAAGCTGGAATGAGCATAAATGAATTTAACAGTGTTATGTGATATAGTTTGAACAATTATAAAAAAAACATTCTAAGGTGAATTCACTAGTCATCACGATTTCCTAACTTAACTGAGACTCTTCTTCATTAGGTAGAATTAGTCACTAAGTAACCCCTAGGCAATTATCATTAGTTCATTAATAGCATTTATGTATTTCTAATGTGCATTTGAATTTTGCTTTTTTTTTTTTGGTAAGATTTGAATTTTGCTTTTATCCCTGCGTAAAAGGTCGGCCAACTTAATCGAGTTAAAACTAATCAAATCTATTCTATTACAATATAAAACAAAGCAGGACTTACTGTGAGGCTACCAGTGCCTAATAAATCTATCTTCTTCCTTCTTCTTTTTTTCCTTCTAATTTTTCTAGAATTTCCACAATGTGTAATATTACGGTTGGTTATGCACTTTGAATGTTGAGGTCTAAACTTTAAAATGTTGACACATGTCAAAAATTATTATTTTTTGGTTGCTCAGAGTATCCTCCCACCCGAACGATAAGCGACTAATCTCTTGGGGTACTGTCAGGCGCTATAGCTGGGGCCCCTCCCAACAGTATTTTTTCCATATACACCATCCTAAGGATCAAACCCTAGATATGATGTTTAAGGTGCCCAAGTCTCTTCTATTTGGACCTATGATATATGTGCTCCCAACTCCCAGCTGTGTAGTTACTAATAATCACAGGAAAAATGCCTAATATTTAAAATGCATTATATAATTATTCTGACCTCAAAAATTATGGCACATAATCCAGCCATGATGTATCTTGGGAAAAATGTTTAACATTTATTAGTATTTGTTTGGGGTTGCTTACCTAGCAAATTTAAAATTCAAACTATGTGTGGGTATTTTCTTGAATGTGTAAAAATTTATCAAATATATATGTGTGTGTATTTTTTTTATAACAAAAAGTTTAGGTGAGTTATGTAACATCTCGAATTTTGGGCTTAGAAATGCAAGAAATAGTTTGAAATTAGTAGGCTACCAGATCCCTTTGGCAGGTGATAAAACCCAAATTTTATATATTTTATCCCACATTTATTCAGAATTTAAATGATAATTTTGAGCTTAATTGGATTTTTATGCATTATTGGATAAATTGGTTGATTTTTGGATTTTGCATAAAAATTGATATTTTGGATTAAAAATATAGATATTTTGTGCTTTCCTATTTTTGACTTGGAATCAATTTTTCCTATTTCTTTGGAAACAAGTCTCATATTTTTAGAAAGATTAGTTTTAGAAAGTTTTGCAATTTCTTGCCTAATTTTTGTGCATATCTAATATTTAATTTTGATAGAGATTATATTATATTTGGATATAATATACATTAATGGATGCACTTAAATTCTTGTAGGTCAAGAAAGGGGCACATAGGAAATCCAATGGTGCAAGATTGTTTCTTAGAATCTAAGCACAATCCAATGGCTAATATCAAGTGGGCCAATTAATTACTAATAGGCTTGAGCTTTGGATCCATAAAATTTTCTTTTCTCCCATTAAAATATTCTCCTCATTCCATATAAAAAAAAGTCACGCCTAATATCAATTTTTCTCCATTCACGGATTGCACCATATTCCATCATCACATTCAATCACTTTCTCCTTCTCCATTCAGCCGCGGGACACTACGATTTCAATCAAACATTCATATCCCTTCCCTACGCACAAAAGCCCCATTCAATCATCATCACCAACTCCTCCATTCCACGTCCCACATAAATTCAGCATTTCATTATCCATTCTTCATTAACTATGGTGGCCGTGATTCCCAACAGTGTGGAGGGAGGAGATAATACCATGGCAGCTTAAGCTTGTTAGGGAGGCAACTTGGGAGGAGCATGGAGGAGACTAGAGCCTTGGGCTAGCACTTGAAGACCACAAGGGAGTGATGTTCCATTTATCTTTTTAATTCAAGGACTTGAAATTATTTAGTTTTAAATAATTTTAAGTTGTAATTTTGTTGAGACAATTTAGTTCTAGATTGTCAATTTTATTCTTGGATTGAATTGATATTTGGATCTTATTTGTGCCAAGATACTTGTTGGAATTTATGTTTAGAACCTTTGCATTGTTAATTGAATTTATAATTGAGTTTTCATTATGAGTTTAATTATCAATGTGGTTTGAATTGCAAAATTTGGGTTCTTTTTGCCTCTTAATTGTTTAATTAAGTTGGTTAATTGTCTAGTTGTTTAACTGGATGATTTCAAATATAATTTCCAGAATTAATTTGAGATATCTTCATTGGTTTTAATAAGCTTAATTGACCAACCTTATACTGTTATGAGTTCTCTAATGGTTTAAGGGTTTTTGAAATTGAGGGTTCCCTTTGTTTCAAATAGGTAATTAAGTTTATTAATTCCACTCTCTTATCACTTTTCTTTGGTCTAATTAACTGATTAAGGTTATGAAGGTTGAATTCATGCGAATCCTAAGTTGTCCCCTCTACCTTACCGAAGAGAAACTTCTCAATTTTCACTTCTTAATTTTCTTTGCTCTTTAGTCAATTTTCTTCATTTATCATTTTAATTTTCTATCTTCAAAAAAAAAATCCCCCCAAAAATTGCATTGCATTTATTTAGTTTAATTTAATTTTTATATAGATTTTAGGATATTTGCATCTTGCATTTAGAGTTAGAATTTTGCATTTTAGTTTAGGTCCAATTTATTGTATTTTTTTATCACCTAAATTTTTACCTAAAGAAACCCATAACTTGCTCCTTGGAAGTAATGACCTAGGTCGATCCTAAACTACAAATTAATTAGGACCTAGTTTAATTGAGTGCTTTGATGACAAAAGGCATCATCAATTTTGGCGCCGTTGCCGGGGAGCAATGGTTAAACTTTAGGTTTGATTTCTAGGTGATTTTGCATTTTCTTTCTCTGGTTTTTTTTTTTTTGGTGCATTTTTTTTTCTTTCCTTCTTTTCATTTCACTTTGATTTGTGATAGTTGCTTAGTGCATGACTAGATCCTCTAGCAAAGAATTGTTTGAACTTGATCCTGAGATTGAGAGGACTTTTCATCAAAGAAGGAGGGCTCAAGCTAGCAATCTTATAGAAAGTGATTCTTCTGTTAAGTTAACTGCTGATTCCTCTAATTCTCTTGACTCTTCTCATTCTGACAGTAGCATGGCTAATCCTGCTAGGACTATCAAGGAATTGGTTTCACCTGATCTGCATTTTCAAAATTGGTGCATCAATTATCCTGATATTGACACTGATTTTGAGTTAAAGTCTGGATTGATTCACTTACTTCCAAAATTTAATGGTCTTGCAGGCGAGGATCCATACAATCACTTGAAGACTTTTCATATAATCTGTACTGCTATGAAGCCTTCTGGTGTGTCTGAGGATCAGATTAAGATGCGTGCCTTCCCATTTTCTTTGGAAAGTTCTGCAAAGAATTGGCTTCTTCGCTTACCTCCTGGATTCATTACTTCATGGGACCAGCTGAAAAGGTTGTTTTTGGAAAAGTATTTCCCAGCATCTCGTACTTCCTCCATCAGGAAGGATATTTGTGGTTGCCGACAAATGTCTGGGGAATCCTTATATGAGTATTATGAGCGCTTTAAGGCATTGTTATCCAGTTGTCCTCACCACCAAATTTCAGATACATTGTTGATTCAATATTTTCATGAAGGGCTCTTGCCTCTTGAGAGAGATTTACTAGATTCTGCTGCTGGAGGTGCTCTTCTTGACTTGACTGTTGAAGCTGCTTGGAGATTGATTGAAAAGAAAGCTGAAAATACCCAACAGTTTGGTACTAGGCAGCAAGCTAGAGTAAATGAAGTTGGATTGCATTCATCTTATTCTGAGTCTCGCCTTGAGAGTAAAATTGATAAGTTAACATCTGCTATGGAGAAAATGGTTGTATTTCAGATGAAAAACTCCCAAAATATGGCTCCTTCTGTGGGATCTTCCTCTGCTTTCATCCCACAAGCTGACTCTACAGCTCTAATTGGGCCACTTTGCTCTATTTGCTCTCTAGCTACTCACACCACTGACTCTTGCCCTACCTAAATGATGGAGTTGACTCGTGTAATGCAGTATACCACACTAAGCCTATGACTCAAGGTGGCCAGAAATATGATCCTTACTCAAATACATACAACCCTGGATGGCGTGACCATCCAAATCTCAGATATGGGAGTGGCCAGCCTCAACAATCACAGTTCAATCAAGGCATAAACTCTTCTGGTGGTAAAATGTTCCAACAAGTTAGGCAAACTATGCCCAATCAAGATGAGAGTTTAAAGTTAGAAGGCATGATGAAACTCCTGATGGATAAGTTTGAACAAAAGGATTTGCAACATAGCCAAGAAATTCAGAATCTTCAAACTCAGATTGGGCAGTTATCTAATGCATTTAGTAACATGCAAAGTCAAGGCTCAGGGAAGTTGCCATCTCAAGTAGTAGTTAACCCTAATGTTGGCACCCAGCAGAATCCTAACATTGGTGGAATTAATGCTATATCTCTTAGAAGCGGAAATTCAATTACCTCTGCAGATCCTGTCACTACCCATGCTTCAACGGACAAGGAAGCTATCATTAAAGATTCTCCCCCTGCTTCCACATCGCATAATAAGTCCACTTTATCAACACCACATGTGGCATTGCAAGAAGAGCAAGAAAAAGATGGGGAAGGGAAGAAAGTGAGCGAGCAAGTCTTACCTTTTCCTACAGGGGTGATTAAGGCTGAAAGGAGAAAGAAAGAAGCTGAGATGTTCAAAGAGGTTTATGATATCTTCAAAAAGGTGGTGATCAATGTTCCATTGGTTGATCTAGTTGCACAAGTGCCTAAGTATGCGAAGTTTTTGAAGGAGTTGTGTACCACCAAGAGAAGGCTTAAGCATGATGGCAAAGTTGACTTAGGGGCGGTTGTCTCCTCTCTTTATCAAATGCCAATGCCAGTGAAGTGCAAGGATCCTGGTAGCTTTCTCATACCGTGCACCATTGGTAACATTGAGTTTTCAGATGCTCTAGCAGATCTAGGAGCGGCTATCAATGTCATGCCAAAATCAGTTTTTGCTCAACTTCAAGGTGTGGATCTTAAGCCTACAAATCTAATCGCTTCTCTTGCTGACAGACGCTGTGTAGTTCCAGAAGGAGTCTTGGAGGATGTCTTGGTGAAGGTAAAAGATCTCATATTTCCTGCAGACTTCTATGTTCTTGATATGGATGATGCTAGATTTAGGCAAAAGGGACATTCATCTTTGATTTTGGGTAGGCCATTTCTTAAGACTGCTAGGGCTATGATAGATGTGCATGCTGGTACTCTTACTATGGAATTTGCTGGTAAAATCATTAGATTTGATGTGCTTGACTCTATGAGACATCCACCTGATAGTTGTGCTGAGATTGATGTTAGTTTTGTTGACATTATTACTGATGATGCTGTCATAGATTTTAGAGATAGTATGATAAGTAGATCATGTGATATTGTTGGCTTAGATGATTCTATCTCTTGTTCATGTTCTGAAATTGGTAGTTGTGATTCTTGTACTGGTATAGATGCTGCTGATATTGATGTTTTCACTGATTTCATTGAGATTGTTAGACATTCTAGTTTTGATTCTTCTGCACCTGTCCATAGACTTGGTACTTTCAGTGATTCCTCATCTAGTACTTCTGTTGATTCACATGGACTCTCTCAGTTACTTAGTGTGATTGATGCTATAGATGCAACTGATTCATCTACATTACCTAACTCTGAGCTGTTAGTTAACATTGATCATGTCCCTGATATAGAGGTCTTTGATTCTGATCCCGATGTTGCTTCTGACATGAGTGCTACTGATGGCACTTCTTTCATGAATTGTGGCGTATTATCTGATTCTTCTATTGTTACTGTTCCTGCTAATGATTCCCAAGTTGGGAAAGTCTGCTCTTTTGCTTGTGAGTCTTCAATGCAGGTTTCTAGTTTGACTAACATTGATTTGAAGCCCCTCGTGCCCTCAATTGAGCAAGCTCCTTCTTTAGAGCTAAAGCCACTTCCTGATTCGCTGAAATATGCCTATTTGGGGGAAGATGAGACATTGCCAGTGATTCTAGCTAGCGACATAGCTGTTGATGAAGAAATTCGCCTCCTGGAGGTGCTGAAAAGAAGGATGAAAGCTATTGGATGGACTCTTGCTGATATTCCTGGAATTAGCCCTAATGTGTGCATGCACCGGATTTTGTTAGAGGATAGTGCCAAAGCTGTGCGTCAGCCACAGAGGCGACTCAACCCATTGATTCTTGATGTGGTAAAGAAAGAGGTTTCTAAACTTCTTTCTGCAGGTATAATCTATCCCATTTCTGATAGCCAGTGGGTTAGTCCGGTTCAGGTAGTTCCGAAAAAAACTGGTATTACTGTTATTCGTAATGATGAAGGTGAGCTTGTTCCAACTAGAGTCCAGAATAGCTGGAGGGTATGTATTGATTATAGGAAGTTGAATTCTGTGACCAGAAAAGATCATTACCCCCTTCCCTTTATTGATCAAATGCTTGAAAGACTGGCTGGTAGATCCCATTATTGCTTTTTGGATGGTTTTTCTGGATATTTTCAAATTTCTATTGCACCTGAGGATCAGGATAAGACCACATTCACATGTCCATTTGGAACCTTTGCATACAGACGCATGCCGTTTGGATTATGTAATGCACCTGGCACTTTTCAGCGTTGCATGGTCTCCATATTTTCTGATTTTCTTGAGCATTGCATGGAAGTATTTATGGATGATTTCACTGTCTATGGTGATTCTTTTGATGCATGCTTAGCTAGTTTGGATAGGGTTTTGGAAAGATGCATTGAATATAATCTTGTGCTGAATTTTGAGAAATGTCATTTTATGGTCAAGAAAGGCATTGTTTTAGGACATGTTGTCTCACATGATGGCATTGAGGTTGATAAAGCCAAAATTGATATTATTTCATCTCTTCCATATCCCTCTTGTGTGAAAGATGTGCGCTCTTTTCTTGGACATGCTGGATTTTACAGGCGATTCATTCAGGACTTTAGTAAAATTGCATTACCATTGTCTCGTTTACTGCAGAAAGATGTGGGCTTTGTTTTTGATGATGCTTGCAGGTATGCTTGGGATGAGTTGAAAAAGCGACTCACTACACCTCCTATCATTCAGCCACCTAATTGGAGCCTTCCCTTTGAGCTCTTGTGTGATGCTTCTGATTATGCATTGGGTGCAGTTCTTACTCAGAGAATAGAAAAGCGGCAACATATCATAGCATATGCATCACGGACACTGGATGCCACCCAGGCTAATTACACAACCACAGAGAAAGAGCTATTTGCAATTGTGTTTGGGCTTGAGAAATTTCGTTCTTACATCCTCCACACAAAAGTGACTGTCTTTACAGATCATTCGGCTATCAAGTACTTGTTCAAGAAGCCAGACTCCAAACCCCGCTTGATTAGATGGGTAATGCTGATACAGGAGTTTGATGTGGAGATCCGTGATAAGAGCGGTGCAGAGAACATGGTAGCTGATCACTTGAGTAGGATTGAGACTCCTGTGGTAACATCTTCTTTACCCTTAGATGATTTTCCTGATAATAGACTTTGTGGAGTTGATATGACTGTTCCGTGGTATGCTGACATTGCTAATTATCTGGCTGCATCTGTTTTACCAACTGATATGAATAAGCATCAATTAAACAAGTTTAAGAGTGATGCTAGGTTCTATATATGGGATGATCCCTACTTGTGGCACATTTGCAATGATCAGGTTATTAGGCGATGCATTCCTGATAGTGAATTTGAATCTGTGTTGACATTTTGTCACACTCTTGCTTGTGGAGGGCACTTTAGTGCTAAGCGTACTGCTAGGAAGGTTTTAGAAAGTGGGTTATTCTGGCCCACTCTATTCCATGATGCCCACGAGTTTTGTAAGAAGTGTTCTAGGTGCCAATTTGTTGGCAATATTTCCAGGAAGCATGAGATGCCTCAACAGCCGCTGTTGTTCTGTGAAGTCTTTGACGTTTGGGGTATTGATTTCATGGGACCTTTTCCTACTTCATTTGGTTATGTTTACATTCTGCTTGCTGTGGATTATGTCTCTAAGTGGGTTGAGGCAATCCCCACTCGTACTAATGACTCTTCTGTAGTGGTTTCTTTTGTCAGGTCTCACATCTTCTGCAGGTTTGGAATCCCAAGAGCTATCATTAGCGATCAGGGTACTCATTTTTGCAACCGAAGTATGCAGAGCTTACTGAGCAAGTATGGTGTGATGCATAAGGTGGCTACTCCATACCACCCTCAGACAAACGGTCAAGCAGAACTCTCAAACAGAGAAATTAAGCTCATTCTTGAAAAGACAGTGCAACCTAACAGAAAGGATTGGAGCAAGAGGCTGGATGATGCACTCTGGGCATATCGTACAGCATATAAAAGCCCAATTGGCATGTCCCCATATCGAATTGTCTTTGGTAAGGCTTGTCATTTGCCAGTAGAGGTGGAGCACAAGGCATATTGGGCCATCAAAAGCTGCAGCCTTGATCTTGCTAGTGCTGGTGTTGAAAGAAAGTTACAATTGCAAGAACTTGAAGAGCTTAGGAGAGAAGCCTATGAGAATGCTCGGATCTACAAGGAAAGGACCAAGGCTATCCATGATAAGCTCATCTTAAGAAGGGAGTTTCACGTGGGCCAAAAAGTTCTACTTTATGTCTCTAGACTTAAACTCATGCCTGGTAAGCTCCGTTCTAGATGGGAGGGACCTTTTATTGTCACTAATGTTTTTCCCTATGGTGCTGTAGAGATTAAGAGAGAGCCAACTGGAAGATGCTTTACAGTCAATGGTCATCGCTTGAAGCCTTACTACGAGGGGTTCTCTACCCAAGATGTAGAGGTTATCACACTACGAGACGCCACGTAGCCTTGGTTGTATTCCTTCCCTTCACTCTTTTTGCTTTGCATTGTCATATTATTGAGTTGGGCTGTGCTGGATACTACTTGCTTTGTGACTTGCCTATGTGTTCTGCATTGAGGACAATGCATTGTTTAAGTGTGGGGGAGGGATTTCATTCTTTTAGTTTTTTTCCCTTTTTTGGTGTGTTTTTACTTTTGTTTTAGTTCCTCTTAAAAAAAAAAAAAAGAAAAAAATGTTTTGTTTCGTTTTGTTTTGAATGTGAAGATTGCAAGTTTGAAGTGATTCAAGTATGATGCATTCTTAATTTGAAAAGTGATTGATCATGTCTTGAGTGGATAAACTAAGTGGCAATGGATTTGACTTAGGTGAATTTAAGCTAGTAATCATATGCCTAGTGAGGTTTTGAGCCTGATGCATTTTTTCTTTTCATGTGTGTACATCCCTATCTCTTTCCTTGATCTAGAACTTGACTTGAATCTTGTTTGAGACCACGTTTGTGCATTTGCATTCATAAAGATGATAAAGGCATTCATTTTAATTTTTCTAGCCAGATAAGCCAAAAGCCTACCCTTTTCTACATTTATCCTTTGCTTAACCCCTTTGAGCCTTCATCATTTTTTTCTCTTAACCCATAGCCAAAAAAAAAAAAATCCTACCCCTTCCGAATGTCTTAGGAGTTGAAGAGTGTTATATTATATGTGCTTGGGATGGAGGAACACATTTGGAGTCATGGTTTGGGTCAATTTGAAAAAAGAAAAAGAGAAAAATATTGTAATAAGATTTCACTCCTCTAGTTTAAGCTATGCTTAGTAACCGGGGATCTTCATCACCAATGTCGATCTTCGCGTCAAACGGCCAGTAAGGGCTATGAGCGTGCTAGTAGCATCTTAGTGCCAATGAGTTATCCATGCTTGAGTAACCGGGCCTTTGTATCACCAATATGAAGGTTCGCGTCAAAGAGCATATATATAACGGCCTAAGAAAGTTAAAAAAAAAAGAGCTGAAAAAAAAAGAAGAAGAAAGAAGAAAAGAAAAGCAGAAAAAGAAGAAGAAGAATGACCCAATTCAAGTTTAATTTAGTTTCTTGCATTCCATTATATTTTTTTTTGACTCTCTTCATTTCCTAAGATGTTCACCTTTGTTTTCCCAAACACTCTATCCTTTCTTTTCTTTACCTTAGCCCATTACAGCCTAATAAAAGTCCTTTTGATTTATGCTTGTAATTACTTTATGATTGGTGGAGAATTTAGATTCTTGTCAAGCCTATGGAAAGAGGATTGGGTAGGATGATTTTGAGTGTAAACACAAGCCGATATACTTTTGAGTGATGAGTGACATACACATTAACCTTGGTGAGGGATTTCTAACTTAGATTCCCCTTTGTCAAGTAAATTGCCATGATGTTTGTTTTCTTGATTCATGAGAAGATTACTTGGATAAGAAAGATGTTAATTGCTTTGACTTGCTTTTTACTTGTGATTGGAACATTCACTTTTTTGACTTTCTTTTGTTTTTCTTACAGTTCTTTGGTCTTCATTTGTTTTGCCCAGGAGTGCAAAGGCTAAGTGTGGGGGAATTGATAAAACCCAAATTTTATATATTTTATCCCACATTTATTCAGAATTTAAATGATAATTTTGAGCTTAATTGGATTTTTATGCATTATTGGATAAATTGGTTGATTTTTGGATTTTGCATAAAAATTGAGATTTTGGATTAAAAATATAGATATTTTGTGCTTTCCTATTTTTGACTTGGAATTAATTTTTCCTATTTCTTTGGAAACAAGTCTCATATTTTTAGAAAGATTAGTTTTAGAAAGTTTTGCAATTTCTTGCCTAATTTTTGTGCATATCTAATATTTAATTTTGATAGAGATTATATTATATTTGGATATAATATACATTAATGGATGCACTTAAATTCTTGTAGGTCAAGAAAGGGGCACATAGGAAATCCAATGGTGCAAGATTGTTTCTTGGAATCTAAGCACAATCCAATGGCTAATATCAAGTGGGCCAATTAATTACTAATAGGCTTGAGCTTTGGATCCATAAAATTTTCTTTTCTCCCATTAAAATATTCTCCTCATTCCATATAAAAAAAAGTCACGCCTAATATCAATTTTTCTCCATTCACGGATTGCACCATATTCCATCATCACATTCAATCACTTTCTCTTTCTCTCCATTCAGCCGCGGGACACTACGATTTCAATCAAACATTCATATCCCTTCCCTACGCACAAAAGCCCCATTCAATCATCATCACCAACTCCTCCATTCCACGTCCCACATAAATTCAGCATTTCATTATCCATTCTTCATTAACTATGGTGGCCGTGATTCCCAACAGTGTGGAGGGAGGAGATAATACCATGGCAGCTTAAGCTTGTTAGGGAGGCAACTTGGGAGGAGCATGGAGGAGACTAGAGCCTTGGGCTAGCACTTGAAGACCACAAGGGAGTGATGTTCCATTTATCTTTTTAATTCAAGGACTTGAAATTATTTAGTTTTAAATAATTTTAAGTTGTAATTTTGTTGAGACAATTTAGTTCTAGATTGTCAATTTTATTCTTGGATTGAATTGATATTTGGATCTTATTTGTGCCAAGATACTTGTTGGAATTTATGTTTAGAACCTTTGCATTGTTAATTGAATTTATAATTGAGTTTTCATTATGAGTTTAATTATCAATGTGGTTTGAATTGCAAAATTTGGGTTCTTTTGCCTCTTAATTGTTTAATTAAGTTGGTTAATTGTCTAGTTGTTTAACTGGATGATTTCAAATATAATTTTCAGAATTAATTTGAGATATCTTCATTGGTTTTAATAAGCTTAATTGACCGACATTATACTGTTATGAGTTCTCTAATGGTTTAAGGGTTTTTGAAATTGAGGGTTCCCTTTGTTTCAAATAGGTGATTAAGTTTATTAATTCCACTCTCTTATCACTTTTCTTTGGTCTAATTAACTGATTAAGGTTATGAAGGTTGAATTCATGCGAATCCTAAGTTGTCCCCTCTACCTCACCGAAGAGAAACTTCTCAATTTTCACTTCTTAATTTTCTTTGCTCTTTAGTCAATTTTCTTCATTTATCATTTTAATTTTCTATCTTCAAACAAAAAAATCCCCCCAAAAATTGCATTGCATTTATTTAGTTTAATTTAATTTTTATATAGATTTTAGGATATTTGCATCTTGCATTTAGAGTTAGAATTTTGCATTTTAGTTTAGGTCCAATTTATTGTATTTTTTTATCACCTAAATTTTCACCTAAAGAAACCCATAACTTGCTCCTTGGAAGTAATGACCTAGGTCGATCCTAAACTACAAATTAATTAGGACCTAGTTTAATTGAGTGCTTTGATGACAAAAGGCATCATCAGCAGGCGTCCCAAAAATTCCTTGAAATGATAGAAAGATTCTAAGGGACCAAATTACAAAGTGAAAAAGTTTTCTAGCACCAAGGAATGAGGAAGATAGAGATCCGATAAAATCTTAGGAGCCAAGTATGAGGAATTAAGTTGATAATGGGCAAAAGGTTATGGTAGAGACCTTAATGAGATGATTCTTGAGGTTAAACCATAGTAGAGACGAAACTGTAAAGTTTTGGGCCAAGAAGGGTAAAGATGAAAAATACACCCAAAATTCTAGAAAAATCCTTAAAAATAGGAATTGAGATGTTAATTGCCACATTTGATAATTTTAATCTTGAGAATGAGGAAAATAAAAGTGATTGAGGGCCAGTTGGTATAGAAAGGACATAGATAACACGACTTTTGAACTGAAACTCGGACAGTATCGGGACTGATATTTTTAAAATATCATATCAAGAAGGAACTGGTTGGGAAGCTAGGATAGAAATACTCAACAATTCCTAAAAGATCATGAAAAATAGAACTAAGGGTCTAGAACAATATTTGAGGCTGATAAGCCTCATTATTTGCATATATTTCTAGTCCTAAACTTATGCTTTTGCCATTTATCTTTGCATATTTTGGGGTATAATTAGCTTTCATTGTGCATAAGAGATGGTGAAGGGAGTTGTGAGGTTTTATTTGTGTTTTTGCATGATTTTATATGTGTGTACTTTTGATTCCTTGTTTGGTATGAATTTCAGGGAGCTTTACTAGCATTTTTACATTCTGTCTGAGGCGCTATGACATGTCACAAAAGGCGCCGCGGCGGATTTGCAAAAGGACCTTTAGTAATAGGCACTGCAGCGGATTATCAAAAGCACCATGGCGGATGTAGTTTAACGAAGAACTCAGAATCACTAATTGAGACAACACCGTTTTGGCCAGGTGCTGTAGCAGATATGAGGAGGCGCCACGGTGAACAACAGAAGAATTCCAGAATTGAATTCAGCAGTTGCACGCTCATGAAGGGGGATATGAAATCAGTTATTCACCATCCTTTTTATTCTATGTCACTTCCAGTTCCATTCGAATTCCCGTTCCTAACCTCTCTATCTCAGATTTCATCTTTCTTCTCTCTTCGATTCTCACCAATTCTCCACCTCGACATCTCCGTCATCCTTCTCTCTCTTCATTTTTGATTCCATCTTCCTTCTCCCCTGTTGCAATGGATGATCCTTCGCTGGAGCTCGGTGTAGTTCTTCTTCCATCCATGAGCAGCTAGGCATTCATTCTTCCTAAGACATGAAACTGAACCGGAACTATTGCTATGATAGGGGAGTTTATCTGTTTCTGAGATTCATGATTAGCTTATATGGTTGTATTGGTTATTTGTGATTCTTTGATTAGATTTGAATTGTAATTCAAAAGATATTTTGTATTCAGATTAGGTCTGATTGAACCAACGGTGTATTCCTTGATTTTGAGTAGATTCAGTCAAAATGTTGAGTCAGGTTTGCCTTGATATTATGATTGAATTGATTAATACATGGTAGCTATGGGTCGATACTATTTTGGGAATTTTCGGTCCAACCATTCAGAGTTTGATGTGTGTATCTTTTTGAATGCAATTAGCTCTATTATTCTGAGGTAATGAAGGTGAAGTCTCATTCTTAGGAAGATTATCATCATCATCTCACATCTCATCTGTTTTCAACCTCTTTTCACCCTGTTTCCATTCTTCATAGCAGAGAAATTTATAAAAAATGATTTCTACATCAAAAGCCTTTCATTCCAGATCTGTTCTATCCTAATTTGTGATTTAATTACTTAATAACACTAAGAGAAATAAAAAGCTTCTTGAGATCGACCTCTGATTAAGCATCATTTACTGCATTAATAAGAGTAATTAAATTTGGTTTAAAGCGACAATAGATCAAATTTTTGGTGCCGTTGCCGGGGAGCTCTGTCTCCCTGGTGTTAGTGACTAGTTTAGTTATATTTAGAATAGGATTAGATAGTTTTTGATTTGATTAGTCTTGTTCTGTCATAGAATTCTATTGCTGCATAATTTAATATTCCTGGAGATTTGGAGCTTTAACTTGTTGGGTATTCATCTTGTGATTGCATGTTGTTGTCTCTTATAGCTTTGATTTGTGAGTTCTCCTATCCCAAAATTTAAGTTGGATCACACTTTAGTCATTGTATTTTAGTGTTCTTACATTTCTGCATGTGTTCATAGTGTTTTTGACTAGTTTTTAAGCTTTCTGTCCAAAGTGCCACAACACATCCTTTATTCCTATGTTTTACAGCTCTTGATCCCAGAGGCCGTAGCGCCTCAAGAAAAAGGCCGCGGTGCTTGGGCCTGATCCACATTTTTGCTATTTTTAATCAATTCTTCTAGTTGGTTTGGTGCATGACTAGGGAAAACACATGGTATCTATTTGATAGGGAGAAAAATAAGACATACAAACTTTTGACAAATATAAAAATACATTTGCACTTTTGTTGTTTTACTTGGGTTCATTTAGGATTAATTCTATCATCAACTCTTTCACTGCATAATTCCTATGCTCTACAAAAGTTCCCTCTTTTTTTAATTGAGTCATGGATTGTTGTTGGAATGATGAAAGATTTAATTCTCATTATTCTAGACCTAATGATGATTTCCCATATTATGCCTTAATGCACAGGCATTCTCAAGAGGAATATGGGTATGCATCAAGCTATTCTCATTTGCAGCATGAAAACTTTTACCCAGCACCTCAAAGATCATTGTGTTGCTATTGCAATTCACCTTGTCATAATGGATGGGATTGCCCTAGTAAGAATCTTCACAGAAATCCTAATTGGATAAATTAGCCTTACTATGAGTCAAGTCATCAAAATTCTACATGGAGGGAGGAATTTCATTGAATCCCTATTTAAGCTCATTTTCAGGATAATGAGTCACCAAAGAAAGATAAATTGGCTTAAATATTTGAAAGGATAGAAGCCCTTACTGTTAGAATGGATGCTAATATAGGAGCATTATCATCTAATTTGTCTTATTGTAATAACACGTTAGCAAGATATGAAGACTATTCCCCAGATAATTTTGACAATGTTCCTTCTAGAATTCAAGCCAACTTTAAGGTTGCTACCTATTCTGAAACCAATATGACTGCATGCTCAAAGGCTACCTCCAATGCATCCACATAAGCTAAGGTAGTAGAAAAGGTTAGGTTTCAACCTCTTAAAGAATCTTCCCTTCCCATAGCCTCCTAACAACCTCATGAACCAATTTGTGGGCTTCACACCAGTGGAATTGAATCTCTTCTTTCAATCCCAAACCATGATGATCACATACATGCTTTGAGGGAAGCAAATAATCAATTAGAGGTGAGACATGAAAAATTGCTCAATGATGCTATGAAATATGGGGAATTAGAAGAGCTTAATGAAATTACTGAATTGTCAAACAGACTGATAATGCATATATTTTGGGAGAAATCAAATGGTGAAGAGGGTGAACCTTGGTTCAAAGCTCAACATTTGAATGATGAGCAAGAAACTCAAGCTACTGTTACAACTGTAACTAAATCAGAAGGTGAGACATCCTCTCAAGAATCTAAACATACTTTAGAACTAGAATTGAGTAGTTCGGCAACCCAAAGTGGAGACTTTGATACTCTATCACTACAATTTTGTGATAACTTTAGTGAAGATTTTGGAGTGGAAATAAACCCTGGAATTGATAATCGTGTTACATCACAAATTGATGATGTGGGTAGTCATAGTACTCTAGTTAATGCTACTAACTGTGATGAGCTTGGTTGATGATATTCCTTGTGTTATTGATGCTAATAAAAATACTTTAGAGCATGATGTAACTGAACCTAATCCTCCTAAGCATGAAGATAATGTTTCTCTAGTTTCTTATCATATGTTGAATGAATGTGTTTCAAGTCATTTGTGTGCTGGACTGTATGATAAGCAGGAATATGTTGAAAGTAGTGAACCTTCTTCGAGCCTGAATTTTGAACATCAATGTTATGATGTTAATGAACATGTTAATTGCATGAGTCCTATTTCTTATAGTATCAAAGTTGATGATATTGATCTGTGTAGTACTAATGAAGGTTCTGATTCCCTTATTGATGGACTTTCATGTGCACAAGAGTCATTGAATAAATTGGAATTTTTTGATAAAATTGAATTTGATGATGAATTCACCCCACTCTCTTCTTTCCACACTCCTTCTTGTTTTTGTGCATGTGAAAGTGACGTGTCATGCCTCATTTGTAAGGAAATTAATTGCTGGCTTTCTACTTCATATGACTTTGATTCATCATTTAATTCAATTAAAGATGATACTTCTCTTGTTCCACTTGATGATGGCCTTAGGGAAGGTGCTTCACTAGATTTTGCAGGTTCTAGATCGTCAAAAGAAAATGAAGACCCAGCTGAGGACTAGAGTTTCTTGATGCTAAGAGATGTTGAAACTGTAGCAGATGTTGACAACATTACTATCACTGTTATTCCTTCCTCTAATATTGCATTATCTAGTGTTTGTCATGGTGGTTTAATAAAAGATGATGCTAATTCTGATTTGTCTAGGATACTTGATCATAGGAAAATAAAAAAGGAACCTGAGAATAGTCTCGATCTATCAAAATTTCCTTTTGCTCCCTCTAATGTCTATGATTGTTTACAGGAGCTTAAATATCCATGTATTCTACACTGTATTGTTTCTATACTCAGTATTAGAAATCCAATTCAATGGCTCTTGCATCCCACATTGTCATGTGATCTTCCACCTGATATTGAGGGTTTGGAAATTCATGGTCCTAAATTGTATGATAACAAGCATACCACATTAGACTTGTGCATTACTCTAATTTTGAAATTGATCGCCATGGATGTGCACATGTTTTTAACAGCTTAGGTACTAATAGAGGATTTGTACAGAACCAAATTTTCATTGTTATATATGCTCATTGTTTTTCACTTGAGATACTCTCATGTGATTTAACGCTAGCTTTATGTCTTTTTGGTCATGAACATATATCAAATTCTCATCTTTGTGCATCCTCTTACTTGAGTACCTATTCAATGAATTTCATTGATTGTTTTGATAAGTCTAATCATGCTTCTTTGTTGAAGGAACCATATATTATGAATCCTTTGCCTATTGACCCAGAACCACCACCTAAGGTGCTAGAGCTGAAAAATATCTTGGATACTCATATGTTCATCATTAGATATGCTACCTTCTCATTCAAGAGCTTGAAGTGCTTTAAACTACACGGTTGTCCCTTTCCTTCCTTTACTATCTTGAATTGCTTGTTAGATCATATGTTGGACTGCTTGTTTAGAATAAGTATGGGGGAGGAGACTAACCTAGTAAAAAAATAGTAGTTGACTGTTCAGAATAAGCTCCCTTTGTCTTGGTAATGTCATTTCTTGTCTCTCGCTCTAGTTTTGATCTACCTTGTTGATATCTTTAGTCTGTTTGCATTGAGGGCAATGCAAAGATCAAGTGTTAGGGAGTGAATACTGTGTTTTTGAGTTTATGTGTCTTTTGTAAGTTTTTGAGTTTATGTGTCTTTTGTAAAACCTCTGTTTTCAAAAACACCTCTATTTTCAAAAACTTTTTGAAGGATTACTGTTTCAAGGGTTTAATCTCATGCTTAATCTTGTCACATCCAGTAATATGACATTTAGGAATAGGGATATTCCTAAATAATTAAGGGTAAAAAATGACAAGGAGAAATAGAAGAATTTTGGTGGAAAATAATTATTATAGTTTTCCAAGCCAATTATGAAAAGTTTGACTAATTAAGGAAAATTGGTCAAGAGTAATTATGAAAAAATATTTCCAAGCCTTGGAAAATTAAGAAAAAATAAGGAAAATATTCGTTGAGAATTATATGGGATTGTAAATTTTGTTTTATGACCAAATTGGCCTTAGAGAAATTACAAGGGAATTTAAGGTCGATTTAAGCTAGCTTAAGGTCCTTTATTTGGAAAATTCCAAATAAATATTTTTAAGGAGAATAAAATCCTGAGAAAATTCTTATGATATCCTAAGGAATTATAAGAGATTATGAAATTAAAAGAAGGCCCTCAAGTATCCAAGATTTTTCCCAATTCCTTTGAAAAAAGGAAAAATCATTAAAGAGAAGGAAAATAGTTTCCCTTTTTATTTAATTATTGGGAAATTAAAATTGAGACAAAGAGGACAATTTGGGAAGATAAAGATGAGGAGAATAATTTATAGATTTGACAGAAAATAATTACAGAGGCCAAAGCACTGTAATTATAGAAAAGAAGTTAAACCCGGAGCAAAAGTGCACTATAAAGTGTTAATCAGAGTCTTGCACTTTACTTGGTGTAATATCCTTTAAAAAAAATTTCAAAAAAAAAAAGTAATTAAAAAATATAATATAATATAATATAATATAATATAATAATATTTTATTATATAAAAAAAAAAACAAAAGTCCAACTTTCCACCGATTTTTCGGTGGAAAGTTGGAGGGGATTGTGGAAAATTGAGGGGGCCGTGGAAATTGGGGTTGAAATTTCCCTCCCCCAATAATTGTGTGGGGGTGTTAAATAACCCCCCACAATCCATTTCTTCCCCACGGCAAACGCAAGAGAGAAAGAGAGAAAGAGGAGAAGAAAAGAGAGAGAGAGAGAGAGCTGAAGTGTGTGAGCGAGAGGAACATACCGGTGAAGCAGAGGGCAAGCTTTGAAGATATTTTAGGTACATGAAACTATCTCTTTTCATCAAACTTTCTTCATAAATATTTCATATATATTTTATGCTTCATAATAGTAGTATTACCCTAGTGATTAGGGAAAATTTTGAGACTTATATATGATATAAGTATTGAGTTTTGACAAAAGATGACTATAGAAATTTAGAAGTAAATGAGTTGTTAATTTTAATCGGTTTAGATTTCTCTATTTGCTAGTTTTAGTATTTAAAATTAATTTATTTAGTGAAAAATCTGTTATGTATGAGATATACCATATTTTTACCGATTAAATTTAAGTTAAATAATTTATTTGGGTTGTTTGATATATCATTGAGGTTTTAATTGGTTTATTTTTATTTATTGGGTGACTGGAGGTTTTAAAATAATTATTGTAGCTAAAAAGTTTATTATTTATGGAAATATATATATGGTAGTTATACCATTAAAGTTTTGATCATATTATTTAGTTATAAATATTTGAAGTATTATTATTAAATTTTTGAGAGTTTGATTTTGAGGTTTAAACTTAAATGAGGATTTTTAGAGTTTATAATATAATAATTTTATATTTGGAAATTGTTGAAAATCCTTTTTATTAAGGTAAATAATTTGGAGGTGGTAAATAAATAATTTGGGTTGTTAGAAATTTTAAGTTGTTTCTAAAATACTTAATAATTTTTGAGTTATGAGAGTTGAGAGATTTTAAAGTAAAATTTAATTAAATCAGGAATTTAAATAATATAGAGAAGTTTAATTAATTAATTAATTAGTTTATATTAATATGTGGTTATATTAATTGTGTAGATTAATTATTGGTTGAGCAAAGGATTGACCTTGTGGTAATCCTTAGTATTGCTTTGGCGAGAGGTAACCACTTTCCACTTGTTATATGTGCTAATATGTTGTTTGTGAGTATTTTGCTGTTTTCAAAATAATATTTGATATTTGGAACTTGAGTAGATATGTTATATCTTTTGAGCTTTGAAAATTGTCTTGTGGGATTTTTGGAATGGTGATTGAGAAGTTTGGAAAAGATATATGATTTATATCTTATGGATTATACTGAGAAAAGATTGAGGCATTTTTATTATATTGTAAATGATTGGTTGTTATTTGGATTTTGGAATTGAGTCCTATCCTAGCACGTGGTAAGGCCGCCATTGGTGCACATTGGTTGGCTTCTTCTTTCGTCCCCCATAGTGAGGGATAGGCCTTTGTGGCTTCTTATTCGTCCCCCAAAGTGAGGGATAGGCCCATATGGTTGATTGATCCCCCAGAGTGAGGGATAGACTTATGTGGCTTGTGTGTTGGCCCCCATAGTGAGGGTTTGGATGATTGAAATTATATTTCTATGGATATATCTATAGTTCTCGAGAATTTATAACTGTCCCACTTGACACCTCACGAGCACGTGTTAGTATGTATGATGAGTTGGAAAGTTGGTTACTGAGGCATTTGTCTCACCCCGTGGTTTAACATTTTCAGGCGATAGTTCAGGTGGTGGCCCATCAGGGAAGGCTCCGGAGGCATAGTGTGCTGTTATAGCTTGTATAGCCTCTCTGCTTTTGTTCTATGTGTTGACTTGTTATATATTGCCACATAGGGCTCATCTACTATCATGATGTAAAATAATACTTTTAATTACTACTATCTGGTATGATAGGGCCGTGAGGAGGTCCGAGACATTTTAGACTTTGCGTATTACACTGATTTGATAGTGTTGATTTTTCACTAATGGGCTCTATGACTTATATTAAAATGTTTTATCAGTTCGTGTGTTTGAAAGTGTAAGTTTGGTTTGGGCTAACGGTTGAATGATATTTCTGGACTTTGAAAGTCCAAGGCCCAAGTGAACGATTGATGTGGCTCGTAATATAAGTTTATTTCTTTTAACCATAATAGCGATTTTAAAATTTTAAAGTTTCTTCTTTTCTATCATGGTTAATCATTCAAATAAATTGTTGGATTTAATCTAAAATGGTTTTGAAAGAGCGGTTGTCACACTTGGCTCACAAGTTGCCACTTGTCAAGCCTTCAATGGATGATAATTAAAGCTTTCCAAGTGTCAATCTACCAATGGAGAGGATCTTGACTTTGAAATTTAATTACATTATGATTTAAGTTAATTAAGAGAGAGGATTAAGACTAAGTAGGCTTATGACACTTGGCATGGCATTAATGATGGTTGGTGAGATATTTTTGGTTCATTAATGAGCTCTTCCTTCCCCCTAAATCTGATTATGGTTTGACCAAGGTGAGAGCAAGAGAGAAAAGAGAGAGTTTCAAGTGGAAATCAAGGGAAAGCCATCAACTTTGATCAACCAACCAAGCTTCAAGGTTAGTTTTTGTTCTTAAGTTGTTCTCCACCTTTTTTGCTTGAGTTATATGGTTGAAAATCATAGTTTCCCTTCTCTTTTGGTGTTGGCCAAAACATATATATTATAGAGGAGGAAGTTTTATGGTTCAATCTTGCTAGAACACTTCAAAACATGTTAGATCCTAGTGATTACAAGTGGTTGTAAGTTGATTTTGAAGTGTTTTCTTTGTCATGTTGCTTCAGTTCCATTTCGGCCAAAGCTAGATCTGAACCCTAGGATGTGTTTTTCAAATTTTTGAGGCTTCCATTGTGTTCAAAATGAAAAATGGTGTAGGGTAAACCTAAAGAACAAGTGTTGGAAGCCATAAAATCAAAGTTACAATTTTTGGATAAGGAACCCTAATGGTTCGGCCAAGCTGAAACTGAAAGAGGAAGTTTTATTTTTTTAAATCTAAGTAGATATTTGGAATCTTCATGAAAAACCATGTAAGAAAAGGTCAAGAGGGAATTTTTAGGGTTTATGGAAACCAACTCTAGAAATTCAAGAACAAAGATAGAAGCTGGTTTAGGAGTTACTTGAATTATGTCATTGATTTTTATGTGGAACGGTTGATGATTCTTGCTGCCATTTTTGTAGATTGCCATGTTAGGGTTTGGCATTTGAGGAAGCAAGAAAGAAGGACAAGAAAATCAAAGAGCATTGGATTAAGGTAGTAAGATTTAATTGACCTTAATGTTGCATGTTGCATTGATTGCTATACAATTTCATGTGCTATTATGTGGTTGAACTAAATGATAAGGATGATGATGATTGTGTAGCTATACTCCTTGCTTTATGTGCCTTGGCTATTACATGTTAGAGTGCTATATGTATGAGGTAAAGTAGTTCCCTATTAATAGCAAAAGGTTGAAATGCTTGTAATTGATGCATGTTAATGTTTTGGTTGATTGGTCTTGCTACTGGGATTTCTCAAAATCTCATCCCCCAAATATAATGTAACATTTTAGGACCTAAAACTCTCAAGAGCAAGCTTCAGATTGGAGGCTAAATTATGGTGTTGCACCATAAAAATTCATGGACATTTGGTTATGTATAAATATCAATGTTTGGTGCTGTAATCCCTAAGCAGGATGTTAGTTTAGAGCCACGTTTCATTAAGTTACCGAATGAATCTCTGCACAAAATTTAGTATGCTTAGAGTTGACGTCCTTAGCTTCAAATTGATAGGCATCACGTTAAAAATGGCCAAGTATACAATTTTTAATGAGTTTTCAAAGTTAAAGTTCAGAATCTGGAAAAAGGATTTTTGCCAAATGAACAGAGGTGAATTTCACAAAAACCTGACACTTTTTCAAATGGAATTGATTCATAAGATTATTTTTCCTTGAAAAATTATTCAAAGATGTTTTTATAAAATTTTGAACCACTCCATTTTGATTTTTTTGGAATAAGTTATGAATTTTTGAAGTTGGGCCAGAAAACTGGATATTTACCCGATGAACAGTAAAAATCTGAAAATCAGCGTTTTTCATGAATTTTTGAGCGAAAGACCATCCAATGTGGTCTAAAATGGCTTTAATTAAACCCTAAGCGGATATGATAGTAAGGTGTGACAAATCTCACCCCTATTCATTCACTTAGACTAAAGAACACATCATGCTTAATCTCAATGTTGCATCTGTGATTGATTTTGACATAGAAATTAATATCATGAAGTGAAATTTTCTAATGCATTGAGATTAAGCATGATGTGTTCTTTAGTTTAAGTGAATGAATAGGCAAGACAAAGCCTAGTTGGAAGGATTCTTTGGGCCTTAATATTCATTTCTTATACTCTCTAGAACTTGCCTTAGTTCTTAATCAAGACTACATGTAACATTTGCACTCTTGAACATGATTGAGGCATTTATTCAAATTAGCTATTTAGACAAAATGGCCAACTCTTACATGGTTTATCCTTTACTACCCATTTGAGCCTTATTAGTCAATCTTCCATTCATCTCACTTCCAATTGTATAACCTCTTTCTTACAAGGATGCATATCTCATTTTATTCATTTCTTTAGAATTCACTATGTAACATCCAAAGTTTTAGGCCTAGAAGTACCAATAATAGCCTGAATTAGATAGGCTATCAGACCCTTTTTAGCAGAAGTCCCAAAGATGAGAAAGGAAGTCAAAGTAGTTTCAGGGACTAAACTGCAAAGTAAAAGTTTTAAGGGGCTAAAGTGTAATAAAGTTAGAGGCCCCAGTAAAGTCTCGAAGGCCCAGAGAGAGAAAAGAGACTAGATATAGGCCAAAGGTTGAGTTAGAAGCCTCAAAGAGAGGATTATATGAAGTTAAGTCCAACCAGGGACTAAACTGTAAATTCTGAAAGTTATGACCAACAGGGGTAAAAATGGAAGAGTATGAAGAGAATTCCAAGAAAATCCTAGAAAATGGGAAATAATATTCTAAGGCTCTTCTATGAAGAGAAAAGATGAAAATACCCCTGAGGCAGCTTCAACAGAATTTATAAGGTTATTACCGGTAAAAAGTATACCATGTGAGGTAATTATTTAAAATAGCAAGAGACCTCAAAAATGTATACAAAAATGAGCTTAAATGGTTGAAAGGTTGTACTAATTTATAAAATTAGTCCCGCAACCAAAAGGCCAGTAGAGTGGCTTTAATAAATTAAAGAGCCGGTTTTGCCGATAAAAGGGCATTTTGGTAAATGAATTTTTATCCAAGGTTTAAAGGAAGTGTTATGGCCTAAGAAAATTCATAGATATTCTCTAGAATTAAAGAGAATTTATAAAGTAGACAGAACAATTTTCTGAGCTTCGAAAGGCCATAAAGAAAGCCGGAGAAACGTGGGCCAAGTAAATTCGGAGGAAGCTTATGAAACAAGTTTGATCCAACGGCTAGGATCTAATCTCCCATCTCCTCCACCACTTTCATGACACTTGGCATCTTCTAGAAGGTTGAGGTAAGCATGATGTAATAAGATGATGCAATGATGATGCAAAAGTCCACTTGAACTTCCAAATTTGCCCTTACCCTTTCTATTAGCCACCAAGGGCATTTTGGTCCATTCAAGCCAACTTTTTTGGCTATAAATAGAGCCTCTTTCCCTTCATATTTTCAGCCAACATGAGTTTAAGTGGGGAAACTCTGTCAAAATTTAGAAAGAAAAACGTAGGGGTGAAGGCCAAGAAGAAGGAACAAAGTTCAAGCTTCAAGATCAAGGTATGTGGTGGCTGTAGCATCTGATTTGATACCTGTTTCGAATTAGTTATTGTGCGTATCTGATTCTGAAATTTTGCATGCTTAAAGTACACTCTGTGAGCTTTAAATCCATGGGTAGAACACTCTATTTCGATATGTGTACGATTTATGGTGATTTTTCAAAGTTAGAGATTGAAATCTGGAAACAGTGTTAAGCTTTTGGAAGGGTGTCGAGTTCCGTACAATTCTGGTACTTTTCGACGTAGAATTAGTTTCTGAAAATATTTTTTTCTTAAAGTTAACTTAATTATCTTTCAGTGAGACTTAGAAGCACTCAATTTGGATTTTTCTAGATTTAATTATGAATTTTCAAAGTTGAGCAAAAATTCTGGAGATTCTGCGTGAACAGTACCCGCGAACCAAAATTTCCAGATTTGGTATTCTTGAATCTAAAGCCATCTAAAGTGGTCCTAATTGATAGAAAATAGATCATAAGGATGTAAAATGATAAGATTTATATTAGAAAAGTTAGAAAGAAAACCCTAAGACTAAGAGAAAGGGGTTGAGGTTCAAGAAAGCTAGTCTTGAACTTTATGTAATCTAATGGTCCTAATGGATTGTGTCATCATTATGGTTATGTTTAGGACCTTTGGAACATCCAAGAGGATGTTTAGTGATGTTGACCGAATGCCCACATGGTTGGAAAGTCAAGGGAGTCAAAGAAAAAGTAAGAGGAAAGCTTGAGGTGCAAGGTAGTGAACTTACCCTTTATGTGCTTGACATGGTATGCTTATGTGTTGGTTTGTATTTGTTGTTTGAATGATGTTGTGACATGATGATTGTTGCTGGAAATGCTGTTTTTAATATGTTCCCATGGCCATGCATTTTTATACCAAGCATAAAGCATGATGGCATGTCACTAGGTAACTTAAGTTTATGAAAAACTACATACCATACACTAGCATCCATCTTGTGCATGTATGTGGTAATGTTTGCTACTGAGATTCCCCCGAATCTCACCCCCTCCCTAACCAACCATTTAGGTCAATCAATGATGGGCACTAAGGGCATGAGAAGCAAGGAGAAGAAGTGGAGAATTATTAATGCTAATGATTGATATTATTATTCAATGTATAATTCTCCTATGCTGTAAATTATGTTATGAATGCCATTACTTCAATGTATATGCTTAGGATGTTTATGGCATGAATGAAAGTATATGAGTATGAATGAGAAAGATTAAGCCCATGCTATGTATGTCAAAGAAATAAAAAGAATTAAAGTAAGGAGATATTAAAGGATAAAACGTAGGTCCTGAAGCAGTTAGTGTTGAGCTTCAGTTTGACCTACCAAATGAATGAGTTAAATCACGAGATTTGGTAGACCTATAGTGCACATCCCAAGTTTCAAAATGAGTGGTAAATCACCTCATTTGGATGTGTATACGAAGAGATATGAATTTTCAAAGTTAAGGCGCAGAATCTGGAAAGTCCAGATTTTACCAAATGAATAGTAATTTTTAATCCAATAAACTGTACGTTTTCAGTGAGGATGAGTTCAGTTGAATATTTTTCCCTCAAAGAGAATTGAAAGAGCTTTCCGTAGAATTTTGGAACACCTCCATACGATTTTTCTAGAATTAGTTATGATTTTTCAAAGTTGGACCTGTAATCTGAAAACTGGACAGTGAACAGTAATTTTCCGAAAATTAATGTCCAAATTGAAATTTTTAAGCTTAAGACCATCCAAAGTGGTCTGAAAGGTTCTAAATGAATGCTAAGGTATTATATAAGTAAGGTGTGACACACTAGCATTGTGGTAGATTCAATTGAAGGATTGATATAAGGAAGTGCATACTCAAGTGTGGGTATGAAAGAAAGAAAAAAAATTGAAAGAAAAAAATAAAAGAAAAGAAACAAGAGAAAAAAAGATGCGAAATATAAAAAAAGAAAAAAAAGAGAATAGAAAAGTTGAAAAGAAATGAAAATGCAAGAAAGGAAAAGAAAGAAGGAATAAAAGTACCTTTGTAACTTTAGAATTCAAGATCAAGAAATCAAAATTTAAATTGAACATTGTTAATGCTATTGAATTCTACCCATTGATTTACACTTCATACTCTCCTTCACCTGCATTCTTGTGCACTATCTTCCTATCCTTTACATTACAAGCCACACAAAAGTCCTCTTCATTCTTGAGTATTCATGTGTTTGAGTGGTGGAGAGGTAAAACCATTACAAGTATATGGTAGAGTATTTGGACAAGTGAATTGAGCGAAAGAACCCTAAACACTTGTGAGTTGAGTGATACACTAATTTCCTTGTGTGGTCTTCTATATCTTATTCACTTAGATTAAATTGTATATCATTGATTGATTTCTTTGTATTAGAAATGTTCCATGGATTGATATTAATTGAAGAGTCACTATTGGTGGCAGTGTAGCTTGGACTCTTGAGCTTGTCTTTTCCTTCCCTTTCATCTTTATCTTTAGTATTATGTTTAGATTGAATTTTACCCAGGAGTGCAAAAGCTAAGTATGGAGGATTTGATAAGCCTCATTATTTGCATATATTTCTAGTCCTAAACTTATGCTTTTGCCATTTATATTTGCATATTTTAGGGTATAATTAGCTTTCATTGTGCATAAGAGATGGTGAAGGGAGTTGTAAGGTTTTATTTGTGTTTTTGCATGATTTTATTTGTGTGTACTTTTGATTCCTTGTTTGGTGTGAATTTCAGGGAGCTTCACTAGCATTTTTACATTCTGTTTGAGGCACCACGGCATGTCGTAGAAGGCATCGTGGTAGATTTACAAAACGACCTTTGGTAATAGGTGCCGTGGCAGATTATCAAAAATTCCACGACGGACGTAGTTTAACGAAGAACTTAGAATCACTAATTGAGATGACACCGTTTTGGCCAAGCACTGCGGCGTACAACGAAAAATTTCAGATTTCAGTACAAAAGTCGCACGCTCGTGAAGGGGGATCTGGAATCAGTTCTTCACCATCCTTTTTATTCTCTGTCACTTCTGGTTCCATTTCAATTCGGATTCCTAACCTCTCTATCTCATATTCTATCTTTCTTCTCTCTTCCATTCTCACCAATTCTCCACCTCGACATCTCTGTTATCCTTCTCTCTCTTCATTTCTGATTCCATCTTCCTTCTCCACTGTTGCAATGGATGATCCTTCGCTGGAGCTCAGTGTAGTTCTTCTTCCATCCATGAGCAGCTAGGCATTCATTCTTCCTAAGACATGAAACTGAACCGGAACTATTGCTATGATAGGGTAGTTTATCTGTTTCTGAGATTCATGATTAGCTTATATGGTTGTATTGGTTATTTGTGATTCTTTGATTAGATTTGAATTGTAATTCAAAAGATATTTTGTATTCAGATTAGGTCTGATTGAACCAACGGTGTATTCCTTGATTTTGAGTAGATTCAGTCAAAATGTTGAGTCAGGTTTGCCTTGATATTATGATTGAATTGATTAATACATGGTAGCTATAGGTCGCTACTATTTTGGGAATTTTTGGTCCAACCATTCAGAGTTTGATGTGTGTATCTTTTTGAATGCAATTAGCTCTATTATTCTGGGGTAATAAAGGTGAAGTCTCATTCTTAGGAAGATTATCATCATCATCTCACATCTCATCTGTTTTCAACCTCTTTTCACCCCTATTTCCATTCATCATAGCAGAGAAATTTATAAAAAATGATTTCTACATCAAAAGTCTTTCATTCCAAATTTGTTCTGTCCTAATTTGTGATTTAATTACTTAATAACACTAAGAGAAATAAAAAGCTCCTTGAGATCGACCTCTGGTTAAGCATCATTTACTGCATTAATAAGAGTAATTAAATTTGGTTTAAAGCGACATTAGATCAGTGGTCATCTCTAACAGCATATTCGTAATCATCTACTAATTTTACTTCATTCGTTAAAGGTGGATTTACAGTGAAAGGCAGTGTCTCATCAATGTTTAAAGTTGGATCACCGTCCTTCTATTTTTTACGTTGAAGTACAATTGATAATTTGGTATTTGTAGGATCGATGACATAAAATACTTGTTTTGTTTGGCTAGCCGAAATAAATGGTTCATCTGTATAACCAACCCTTTGAAGATCAATTAAGGTAAATCCAAATTTTTGATCTATTTGAATACTCTTATTGTTGACCTACTTACGCTTAAAGATAGGAACCTTGAAGTTTGTGTAACTTACGTCCCATATCTCTTTAATAACACCATAATAGGCCATGCATGCCAATTTAGGGTTTTTATCGTTGGTGCTAGAGAAATGCATCGCTTCAGCTACTACCATTACCCTATTATTCTGCATCATACTTTTCTCATCTTGACCTTTTGTGCAAAAAGAATACTCATTTATATCATATCCACTCCAAGTGGAGACATCAAATCAAGGCCCCTAAGCTAACGATTTTATTGTGTAAAAAACATTTGTCTCCCTCCAAACCTGTTCCTTGAACCACATAATTTGTCTTGTTATGCTTGTTAGCTATCTGTCTATCGCTTTTCTTTGGATATTTGTCCTTTAAGATCTGCTTATGGTTATCTAAGTACGGTTGAACTTCTTTCATATTATTTAAAATCTATAAGTGCGCTTGGAACAGTTCTTCAAGTCTATAAGGATTCTTCAAATAACCTTTTAAGACTTTCATATATCTCTCAAATGGATATATCTATCTTAGATATATGGGGCCACAGAGTCTTACCTCTCTTACTAAATGCACTATCAAATGTACCATGATATCAAAAAATACTAGAGGAAAATACAATTTTAGTTGACATAGAATAACATACCCCTCATTTTCTAATTCATCTAACTTTTTTGTGTCAATGACTTTACTACAGATAGCATTGCAAAAAATACACAGTCTAGTATCATGTTTCTCACATCATCTTTCATAATACCTTGAATAGCCACTGGTATTAGTTGCTGCATCAATACATGGTAATCATGAGATTTCATTCCAACTAACTTCAAATCGTCCATTAAGACAAGCTTTTTCACATTAGAAGAATAACCCTATGGCACCTTAATGTTATACAAACATCAGTACAAGCTAATTTCCTTTGCTTTCGACAATGTGTGTGCCGTTGGCTCTAAATAAGCCCTCTTACCACCTTCTTTTAGTTATGGATGTAACTCTTATTCCCATTTCAGCCAAGTCTAGTCTCGCATTGATTCCATCCTTAGTTTTTCCTAGTATGTGTAAAAGAGTACTAATAAGGCTATCACAAATGTTTTTCTCCATATGCATCATATCAAGACTGTGTCTAACATCAAGATTACACCAATATGGAAGATCAAAGAATATGGACCTCTTCTTCTAAATGTTTTTCTCACCTACAATCCTCTTATTCTTACCAAACACGACATCAATTCTTTCCACCTTCTGATAAACTTTCTTTCCAGTTAATGGCTTCGGAGCCAATCCATGTTTTAATGAACCATTAAAAACCTTTTCCAATTTACGATATGGGTAGAACTGATCAAGAAACCTCCTACGACCAAGATAAACTATTTTTCTTCTATGCTTAAGTTTGTGGTAGTGTGTGTCCACTTCACATATAGGACACACTTTATGTCCCTTTATACTATATCCTGACAAGTTCCCATAGGCAGGAAAGTCATTTATCGTTGTGAAGATAATTACATACAGCTTAAAGGACTCTTGCTTATGTGCATCAAACACATCCATGCCTTCCACCCACGATTTCTTCAAGTCTTTAATCAAGGGTGCCAAGTAGACGTCTATATTGTTCTCTGGCTGTTTTGGTCCCGAAATCATCATAGACAACATCATATACTTGTGCTTCATGCATAACCAGGGAGGTAAGTTGTAAATCACAAGTAAAACTGGCTATGCACTATGTGTGCTATTGAGAATACCATAAGGATTAATTCCATCTGTACAAAGTCCAAGTCGAAGGTTTCCTGGCTCACTACCAAATTCTGGATACAGTTTATCCATTTTCTTCCATTGAGGAGAATCAACAGGGTGTCTAAGATGTTTTTCATATGATATTTTCTCATCAACATGCCATGTCAACTTTTTTCCCCTGCTACGTTAGCAAACAAACCTTTCAATCGTGGTATTATCAGAACATACCATAGTACCTTCAAAGGTTGCCCTTGAGTTGTCTCATTAGTATCACCATCACTACCTTTGTTCTTCTTCACTTTATATCGTGAAGATCTGCATTTTGGACACTCATTAAGATTAGCATACTCTTCACTGTATAATATACAATCATTAGGACAAGCGTGTATTTTTTCATAGCCCATTCCTATCTGAGACAAGATTTTCTTTGCCTCATAGACATTATTTGGAAGAATATCATCAGCTGGAAGCATATCACCCAACAATTAAAGTAACTCTGTAAAACTTTTATCTGTCCATCTATTAGTTGCCTTCAAATTGAATAATTTTAGTATAGTTGTCAAGCATGTATACATAGAACACCCAGGGTATAAAGCTATTTCTGCATCACTTTGCAAGCTATCATTTATATGCGATTGTGTGGAGAAATCCAGTCCAACATCATGAATCATATCATGCATTCTATCATTAAAGCCACCCACAACTTCCTCTTCTTCAACCAATGGCATTGTTCCTCTTTCATTATGCCATATCCATCTTGTATATCAAAGATTTATCCTGTCATAAAATAAGTGATCCCTTATATCATCAATAGTTAATCGTCTCCCATTTAAACAATTAACACAAGGGCAAAAATACTTTCCACTTTTGTCATGAGCATTCCTTTTAGTAAATTCAATAAATTCTTCTACTCCATTCTCATACTCTTTAGATGTTCTCAAAGCACTCATCCAACTACGATCCAATCTGTTAACATATAAGACAATTCTAAATAATTTTATTTAACTCAAGACCAAAATCAATAATACTTTAATTCCATTCAGCTCAATTCCAAGAAAATTAAAGCAACTCAGTTAATTTCAACAATTTAGTCTTGCAAATTAAGCAATTTAGAAAATTTACAAATAAGGAACGTAAATTAAAATCTTTTACAAGAAATAAAATATTTTCTAATAGTAAACATTTTATAAACAAAGAAATAAATTTTATTAATTACATAGTCGGTGTTTTAACATAAACATACTATTGATAATGTTTATGTCACACCTTACTATCGTATCATCTTAGGGTTTAATTAAAACCATTTTAGACCACCTTGGATGGTCTTGGGCTCAAAAATCCATGAAAAATGCTAATTTTTGGAATTTTACTGTTCATCAGGTAAAAATCTAGTTTTCTGGCCCAATTTCAAAAACTCATAACTTAATCTAGAAAAATCAAAATAGAACGGTTCAAAATTATATAAAAATATCTTTGAATACTCTTTCAACAAAAAATAATCTTATCGACTAATTCTATTTGAAAAAATGTCAGGCTTTTGTGAAATTCACCTTTGTCCATTTGGCAAAAATCCTTTTTCCAGATTCTGAATCTTAACTTTAAAAAATCATTAAAAATCGTGTAGTTGGCTATTTTTAACGTGATGCTATTGATTTGAAGCTCATGATGTAAACTTTAAGCATATCAAATTTCGTGCAGAAATTCATTTGGTGACTTAATAAAATGTGGCTTTAAACTGACGTCCTACTTAGGGATTATGGCACCAACCATTGATATTTATACATAACCAAATATATAAATATTTCCTCATGCTCATCACCATATTAACCCTTGGATTTACAGCCTTCCTTTTGATGATTCAGTACCTAAAATATTAGTTACATATGGGGGATGAGATTTTAATGAAATCCCAGTAGCAAGATCAATCAACCAAAACATTAATATGCATCAATTACAAGCATTCCAACCCTTTGCTATTAATAGCGAACTACTTTACCTCATACATGTAGCACTCTAACATGCAATAGCCAAGGCACATAAATCATCATCATCATGATCATTTAGTTCAACCATATAATAGCACATGAAATTGCATAGCAATCAATGCAACAGTCAACATTAAGGTTAATTAAATCTTACTACCTTGATCCAATGCTCTTTGATTTTCTTGTTCTTCTTTCTTGCTTCCACAAATGCCAAACCCTAACATGGAAATCCACAAAAAGGGCAGCAAGAGTCATCAACCATTCCTCATAAAAATCAATAACATAATTCAAGTAACTCCTAAAACCCTTAAAGCTTCCATCTTTGTTCTTGAATTTTTAGAGTTGGTTTCCATAAACCCTAAAAATTTCCTCTTAACAAATATCTACTTGGATTTAACAAAATAAAATGCCTTCTTTCAGTTTCAGCTTGGCCGAACCACTATGGTTCACTTTTTAAAAATTACAACTTTGATTCTATGGCTTCCAACACTTATTCTTTAGGTTTATGAAAGAGAGCCTTAATTATCGTTCGCTTAGAGGTTCTCGCTCAAAAATTTATCCAAGCTATGCAGTAATGCAAACTCGAGTCGTTCTCTTTTGGGAGCCTTAGTTAGTTATCTAGGTTAGACTAATGCTATGCAGAGTAATGAAAAAGGGGGGTTTTTGGTGTTTTTAACAATTAATGAAATGCCAAAACTAAATGCAATTAATTCAAATCTAAGTTACTATGTTTTTGGATTTTTCTAAGATAGTAGTAATGAAGTGAAGTTAATGATATGTAATCTCTTGAATACAGCTTTGAAGCAATCATAGTTCAAAATAATTTTGGGAGTAGAAATCACCAAGTTTTCTAAATGAAAAAAACCTTAAAGAACTCTTTAAGTCTAGGATCTTAATCAATGTCACTCATTTCATAAGATCCTATTAAGCTCACTTAGTGTGTGTATTAAGATTAATTAATGCACTTGGTTAAATGCAAGCCCAGATCAACTCAACAATCACACATTACCATGCAAGACAGAGAGTATCAAAAGAGTTGCATAGAAACATATATGTAACCACATATATTGAAGCTTAAATTCTACATTAACTAATCCAATACACAAAATGATCATCCAGAATTGATTACAACCATAATCAAAATAGTTCAGCCCAAATTTACAAATCCTAAGACCTAGAAATTCATAAATAAAGAACTAGAACTTATAGATGAAGCTAACTCCCCTTTGAAGCTCTTGGAACTCATGCTTCTTCCACCATATTCAAGAGTTGAGAAGCTTAGCTGGTCATAACTCTTGAATCAACTCCAACTAGGTATTGTTCTTCAGCCATGGCAGCAGCAGATGGAAGAAATGGAAATGGGATTAGGGTTTCTGAGGTGGAGATGAGAGAAGAAGATGAAAGATACGTAGGTGGAGGATGAATAATGATAATCTGATCTCATCATACCCAAAATAGGGTTTCTAACCCGAAACTTGCGTGCATGGGTCGGTTTCTGGGGATGGGTAGGTTAAAATTTCCCGAAATGGTCGGGTCTGAGATTTGCTGCTTCGAGAGGTTCGCCGCGGCGAAGAATAGGTTCGCTGCGGCGAAACATGGCAGAGAGCCTTGCTTAACGAATGAGTTTTCGCCGCGGCGAAGTAAGATGTGTGTCGCGGCGAACTTAGGCAGAGGGTCCTTTCCTGCTTCTTTTGCCTTGAGTTCTTCAATTCTGGCCCAAATCTTTAGTGTCCTACAATAAAAAAATAACAAATTGAAGTATCAATTGTCCTAGAAATCAATTGAATCCAATTAACAACCAATTATGACAATTTAATCCTCAAAATGACACTAATTTAAAGTAAGAACTCTAAATCTAAATTAAGCACAATTTTCATTAAAAAGGACCAGAAAGTATAACAAAATCATGGATAATGATATGAAAAGAATCTAATAACTTGAGCTCAATCAAATTCCCCCACACTTAGACCTTTGTACTCCTGAACAAAGCTCAAAAATAATTCAAAGTGACACTAGTACAAAGAGAAACGCTACCATGCTTAAAGATGAAAGCAGAAGATTAGAAAGAAATTCTCATAGAGTTGACATCAGTAAACAAGGATATGCTAAGAAAATGAACACAAAGGATAGTTAACTTAAAAGATTGATTAAGAAAGATCCATCTCACGGATAAGTGTTTCACTCTTAACTCACTTGTCTTTAGGGTTATTTCACTCCAAGTCTACTCAATCCAATTTCTACCATAGGCTTGTAATAATTCTACCTCTCCACCATGAGAAATAACTTTGCAAATCAAGAGGACTTTTAGGGGTCAAAATTTGGAATGGAGGTCAGTCGGAATGAATGAAATGAGAATGAAAATGAAAATGAGTACAAACATACAAATTATTAAGACAGAATTATTCTAAATAAAAACTGGGAGAGAAGCTACTTATTATTTAATTTTTATATCTTTATCCCTTTCTTTTCTTTCTTTCTTTTTTTTTTCTTTTATTTATTTATTTATTTATTATTATTATTTTTATTTATTATTTTTTTTATATTTTTTTTATACTCTTTTTTTTTTCGTATGGAGCAACTTCTCTCTGTTTTTTTTTATAACAAAAATATTGCATGCATGTACTCAAGATGAAATCTCAAAGGGGTTTGCAATGGTAAAATGATTGGGTTTGTGTTTGGGAAATGCGGGTATGAAATCGAATGCCTCTATCATTTTTACAAAAATTGATTCGCTAAGCTTCGATTAAGAATTAAAACAAGTTCTAGAGAAATATGAAATAAGCAGATTCACTCAATTTAATAACTTTAGGTCCAAAAATCCTTCCAACAAGGCTCAAATCTCAATTAGTCAATCTCAAGAGTTAACAACCACATAGTAATAATTTCAAAGCACATCATCATTTACTATCTGTCAAAAACATGAGAATAACTAGCCTAAGTTCAACCCTCATTTAAAAGCATGAAAATTTTTCTAAAAGCACAAGTAAACTCTGAACTTTCTATCCATTTTTAAAAAAAATTGCAGGAGCATAAAGATTCTAAGCCGGGAAAATTTCTGAAGACCAGCTGAGATTGCAAAGAATTTATTATTATTATTATTATTATTTTTTTTTTTTTTTTGGTTTCACTGCGGCTAAACAAGGGGGTCGCCGCGGCGAAGGCTCGTAAAGAGCTAACTCTGTAGAAGGGCCCTGCTTCGCCGCGGCGAAACATAAGTTGGCCGCGGCGAAGTATGGCCGAATGACTTATTACTCGTGAAAGAGGAGGCTTCGCCACGGCGAAAGAGGAAGTTGGCCGCGGCGAAGGTTAGCAGAAAGCAAAAATTCCTGTGTAATTTCAACTCTTCAGCAATTAAACTCAAAATATTCACAATTAAACCAATCTAACAGTTCAAAAACACCTCAAAATCCTCTAAATGCATGGATGCACGAGAAGCATTTGCTAAAATCCACAATATAGACCTCCCCCACACTTAGACACAATATTGTCCTCAATTTGTGAACAATGGGAATTAGGGACAGCAAATATGAGCAAGGAGGCGCAGAGGTGAAAATAGAACAAAGATTAAAGCAAACTAATTAGAAATTATCCAAGTGAACAAGTTTAAAAACCAATGAGGCACAATAAAGGTTAAGAAAGTATCCAGCCTCAGAACAACAAATGAAACAAAAGAACAAACAAAAACAACAGAAAACCACAAAAACAGAAAACTAAGACTGTTGCCCAGGATCATCTGCTCCGGATCCTGACGGTCCTGCACCCGATGTGCCTGCTCCGTCCATACCCATATGGCGCTGTGGCTCCTCCTCCTCAGCCGGTAAAGCGAAGTTCAAACGATCCGCGAGCAAAGCATCAAAACGGCGGCGGTAGCGACGTTCTCGCTCATATAGTGCATCATGGTCCTTTTGCCGCTTAATCTCCCGAAGGAGTGTAACGCGTATCTGGTGAACTTCCTCAGACAGCTCGTCAATGTCATCGGCAAGCGTGTCTAAGGTGACGGGCTGGGGAGGTTCAGGAACATCTTGGCCTTCCTCGGCTGGCTCAGCGGCTGCCTGGCCTGCACTAACATCGTAAACGGGGTGGATAGGTGGGTGGGGTGCAATGGTGGGTTGTTTAAGGCGCTCAAACCGGAATAAAGGTGTAGGTTCGAATTAGCTGTCATCATTAAATGAAGGAACTCCGCACTTGCGAAAAAGGTCAGAGACAAGATGGGGAAAGATGATGCTATAGGTGACTTTTTTGGTATTGACGGAATCGTGGAGGGCGGATTGGATGATTTCAGCTACATTGAAAGATTTTCTGGTCATGAGGAGAAAAACAATAAGGGCTTGGCGTTTGGGGAGGTTCTGGAGATGGGAAGTGGGCAGGATGTTATTGCAGACTAGGTGTAGCCACGGCCTCGCCTCAGGCTGAAAATCAGAATGTTTCAAGTACAGCTCAGCAGGGCGGGGACGATGCCAAGTGGCACCATCCCGGCATAGGGTCTGGACAATCTTATCATAAGGATAATTATCACGATAATGTGAGTACTGGGAATGACGGACTTCAGGAAGCCGGTAGTGGTTGGCTATGTTATAAACAGTGAAAGAATAGTTCACATGCTGGCCACGGAAGGGAATGGATAGCATGCCATGAAGGCGGGCGTAGGTGTCAAAATGGCAGACGAAGACATCATTACCATTTGCTCGTGGGCGAGCCAATTCAAGCATTTGGGATTCCTGGAGTCTTTGGACAAAGGGATGGTCGGATGGTTCAAGGGGAAAGGGTCTCTCCCTAAGGAGGGGGCGCTTGTCCACTACCTTAAAGATGTCATCATAAGTTACTGGTCCCTCAGAGTCAGAGTCAGAATCAGACACGGGTAAGGGTTCAGGGTTTTTGGTGCGAGGCATTTTCCTGAAGCAACAAACAATAAGAATACTAAACACAACAAAAACACCTACAACCTAAACAACCCAGAAATGACCAAAATTACAACCTAAACAGTAGCAAATGGTTAGTTAATGATTCATAGGTTTTCAGAGGACTAAAAATTTTCAAAATTAAGCAAAGAGATTAAATAAAAACACAATGTACTATGAATCATTAGATAACCTACAGGCTACGTAACTAAAAACTAACCACAAACTAACCCACCCCAACAGCACAAAACCAAAACAAATAAACTAATAAACCACTAAACAACACTAAACTAAAAGAAAGAACAAGGGAAAAGAAAAACACATACCAACAGGAGAAAGAGGAAATCGGCACGCGCAGGGAGAAGGTGAGAGAGGCGAAAACTGAAATAATGGAGAAGAGAAAAGAGGAGGATAGGCGACGGGTTTGAGGTAGAGAAAGAGGGAGGGGCACCGACCGGAAGGGGAGAAGGAGAAATTAAAAAAGATGAGCAGGGGGAAGGGAGAGGGCGAGCGGAGTGAAGAAATTGAAAGGGCCGACGGTTTTGAAGTTTAGAGGGGAATGAATGGGGGTTTAATGGAGTGGGGTTGTGAAAGGATGAAAATGGGTTGAAGGGAAGGGGGTTGGGTGACTCAGACCGGGGGCAAAATGGGAAAATCAGGCGGGAAATCAGTAAAAATCGAAACGGTTCACCGCAGAAACGGCACGTTCGCCGCGACGAAGTAAATGTTCACCGCGGCGAACAATGCCCGAGAAGAAAAATAGAGAGGGGAAAGGAGGTTTCACCGCGACGACAGTAAATTTTCGCCGCGGCGAATACTTCCCGAGAGGATCACACAGGGACTGGCGAATTTCGCCGCTGTGAAATCATAAGTTCACTGCGGCAAAACATCACCGAGAGCAACACAAGAGACAACGAACCACTTCGCCGCGGTGAAGACAGGAGTTTGCCGTGGTGAAGGGTCACATAACGCACAGAACAACATAAAACACTTAAACACAGAGAAATACAACAACCAACAACAGACAAGGCTGGATATTTCAAAAACTTTAAAATGCCTCAAAAGAGATCAAGAGGTGTTTAACAAATCCATGAATAGGCAGCATACCACTGACAAACTTCCTCAATCAAATTGAATCATATAATTCATTTAAAGCACCAATTCATCAAGCATGAAACAAGATAGGACAGAGATCAAAACTTCCAGGGGAGTCTTATTGAATTTAGCTATAACTACTCTACTTTCCTACTGAAAAGGGTTTCTCCCCCACACTCATTTAACATACAATGCACAAATCATAACAAGATTAATAATTAAGCAAAAGCATGTAAATGAGTGAAGGAAAGAAACTACCAGGGAGCTAAGGGGGTTTCTGGTTCTCATGGTAGAGCTTCAACTGATGGCCATTAACTTTAAAGTTTGCTCCAGTTTCCTCATTGAGAAGCTCCACCATTCCAAAATTATGCACCTTTGTGATTGTGTAAGGCCCATCCCAACAGGTATTGAACTTTCCTTGCTTAAATGTGAATCTGGCCTTAAACATCAGTACCTTGTCTCCCACCTTGAAGTTCTTCCGTAGGAGACCCTTATCATGCACCAATTTTGTCTTTTCCTTGTAGAGTCTAGAGCTCTCATAAGCCTCCAATCTTAGCTCCTCTAGCTCTTGCAGCTGCAACTTCCTCTCTACCCCAAAAGATTGCAAATCCATGTTGCATTGTTTGACTGCCCAATATGCCTTATGCTCCATCTCTACTGGTAGATGGCATGCTTTGCCAAAGACTAAACGATAAGGAGACATTCCAATTGGTGACTTATAGGCAGTTTTGTAGGCCCACAATGCTTCCTCTAATCTTAGGCTCCAATCTTTCTTGGATAGTTTGACTATCTTCTCCAGGACTTGTTTCACTTCTCGATTGGACACTTCAGCTTGGCCATTGGTTTGGGAGTGATATGCAGTGGAGACTTTGTGGGTGACACCAAATTTAGAAAACAAGTTATCTACCACTTATTACAAAAATGGGTACCTCTATCACTAACCACAGCCCTTGGAATCCCAAACCTACAGAAAATGTTGGACTTAAGAAACTTAGAAACCGCTTGGGCATCATCTTTTCTAGTAGGTACAGCCTCTATCCATTTGGAAACATAATCAACAGCTAGAAGAATGTATATAAAACCAAAGGACGGAGGAAAGGGACCCATGAAATCAATCCCCCAAACATCAAAAATTTCACAAAACAGTAAAGGTTGTTGAGGCATTTCATGCTTTTACCTAACCCCCCAAAACGTTGACATTTGTCACAGGACCGACAAAAATCATAAGAATCTTTAAAAAGGGTTGGCCAGTAAAAACCAGAATCTAGAATTTTCCTAGATGTTCTCATTGCACTGAAATGACCACCACAAACCATTGAATGGCAAGCTGCAATGATAGACTCAAACTCTTCACTAGGCACACACTTTCTTATAACTTGGTCACTACATATCCGCCATAAGTGAGGGGCATCCCAGATGTAGTGCCTCGATTCGCTTTGAAGTTTTTGTGCCTGAAATTTAGACATGAAAGGAGGGGTGAGTCCAGTTATAAGATAATTAACAATATGCGCATACCAAGGCTCTTTAACAGCTAAAGCACATAATACTGAATCAGGAAAGGAATCACAGGTGAGTTCAGAAGAGTCTACTCCCCGTGTATCATCAGGTAGCCTACTTAAGTGATCGGCTACATGGTTCTCAGCCCCGCTCTATCCTTGATTTCAATGTCAAATTCCTGAAGAAGTAATGTCCACCTAATCAATCTTGGCTTCGATTGTGGTTTCTTAAGAAGATAGCGAACAGCTGCATGATCAGTGAAAACAGTCACATGAGAATTTAACAAGTAAGGTCTAAACTTCTTAAAGCGAAAACAACTGCAAATAGCTCTTTTTCTGTTGTGGTATAATTGACTTGAGCTGCATCCAGTGTTTTCGAAGCATAGGCAATGACTCTTGAGAGCTTCTCCTCCCTCTGGCCTAACATAGCTCCTACAGCAAAATTAGAAGCGTCACATGAAATTTCAAAGGGCATGGTCCAGTTGGGTGCAATAAGAATAGGAGGAGAAATGAGTTTAGATTTCAAATCACCAAAAGCAACTCTACAAGAATCATCGAAATCAAATTTCACATCTTTTTGTAAAAGCTTTGAGAGAGGTAAAGCAATCTTGCTAAAATCTTTTATAAACCGCCTATAGAATCCCGCATGACCTAAAAATGATCTAATATCTTTAACACAGGCAGGATAAGGCAAAGAAGATATAACCTCAATCTTAGGTTTATCAACTTCAATTCCCTTTTTAGAAATCAAATGTCCTAGAACTATCCCCTCATTGACCATAAAATGACACTTTTCAAAGTTTAAAATCAAATTCTTTTCAATGCATCTTTTCAAAACCTTTTCAAGACTAGCAAGACAATCATCAAAAGAACCACCATAAACAGTAAAATCATCCATAAAGACTTCCATACATTCCTCTAAAAATTCACAGAATATAGCCATCATGCAACGTTGGAAAGTCCCTGGAGCATTACATAACCCAAAAGGCATCCTATGATAGGCGAAGGTACCAAAAGGGCATGTGAAAGTGGTTTTATCTTGGTCCTTCGGTGCAATAGGTACTTGAAAGTACCCAGAGAAACCATCTAGAAAACAATAATGAGATTTGCCTGCAAGCCTCTCAAGCATCTGGTCTATGAAAGGAAGAGGGAAATGATCTTTCCGTGTGGCATCATTAAGTTTTCTATAATCTATGCACACACGCCAGGAATTCTGCACTCTTGTAGGAATAAGCTCATCCCTATCATTTCTAACAACAATAACCCCACTCTTTTTAGGCACTACATGTATTGGACTAACCCACTCACTATCAGAAATGGGATAGATGATCCCAGCACTTAGAAGTTTGGTAATTTCCTTTTTAACCATATCAAGAATCAGGGGGTTTAGTCTTCTCTGGGGTTGTCTCACTGATTTTGAACCTTCACTAAGCAAGATTCTATGTGTGCAAATGGCTGGACTAATTCCAGGAATGTCCGCTAAAGTCCACCCAATAGCCCTCTTATGCTCTCTCAAAACAGTAAGGAGTCTTTCTTCCTCAACCTTAGACAGGGAGTTAGCTATAATGACTGGTAATCGTTCATCAGACTCTAGAAAAGCATATTTAACAGTAGGGGGTAGGGGTTTCAACTCAAGAGTGGGTGGTTGCACAATAGAGGGAATCAGTTTATGAAGTTCAAGAGAGAAAAGATTACTCCCCTTTCCTTCAACCAGTGAGAGTTTCTCAACCTTGCAGATAGCTTCCTCTCCAAGCGTTGAACCAACTTCTAGTTGATCTACAGCAACTGCCTTAGAGGGAATCTCCTCCATGACTTCTTCCTCCATATCTGAAATAGCAACAGAAAACCTTTCCCCAAGGGAATTATCGCTGACAATAGAGGGATCAAAGTCTAATTTGGAGTCAAGGGAGGAAACAGAAAATGCATGTGGAAGGGAAAGCATATAATTAAACACAGTGCAATCAAGGCATGTAACTTGTCCACCACATGAGCAAGAAGAAGGTGCAGAATAAAGAGATAAAAATGAAAAAATGGATTCATCCTCATCATTAGATTCATCAGTATAAATGTCAGAATAGAAAGAGTCACTTTTCAATTCAACTGCAGTGCATGCATCCTCAACAGCAATGTCTATCATGTTAACTCCCAAAAGTGAATAGTCCTCATAAGGATGTTTCATTGCTTCATACATGTTAAAAGAAACTTTATTATCACCCACCTCCATAGTGATGGTGCCTTCTTTCATGCTAATCATGGTATTAGTAGTCCTTAAGAAAGGTTGACCAAGGATGAGTGTAGCATCATTCACACGTTCAGAAGACATGTCAAGGACATAAAAATCAGCAGGAAACACCAATCCCTTAACTTGGACTAAAATATCTTCAATAATACCCTCAGGATACCTAATAGTCATATCAGCTAGTTGGAGCACAACAGTGGTAGACTTAAGAGTCTTGACTCCTAGAGAGGTGTATACGGACTTAGGCATGACATTAATGGCTGCACCTAGATCTAACAGGGCTCCCCCTATAGTAACTTTTCCTATGGTGCAAGGGATAGTGAAAGATCCAGGGTCTTGACACTTGACAGGAATTTGGGGTTTAAACAAAGCAGACACATTAGAGGGTAATTGGACTCTTTCATTAGGTTTAAATCTCCTCTTTTGAGTACATAAATCTTTCAAGACCTTAGCATACTTTGGAATCTTTTTAATCAGGTCAAGCAAGGGTATATTTACTTCTACTTTCCTAAATGTCTCAAGCAACTCATGATCTTGCCTCTCCTTACCCATTTTCACATTTTTCAAATAAGCATTAGGAAAAGGTAGTTCATTGATGTTTACCTCCTTACCTTCCTTGCTTGAGGCTCCATAATTGCTTGGCTCAGATTCCACATTTGTCCCCTTGCCATCATGTTGTTTTGAGGCTTCTTTCAGCTTCAACCTCTTCTCCTTTGAGCTTCCAGATTGCTTCACTTTTGAAGATTCTTGTGGCTGCTCATCACACAAAATTTCTTCTTCTATCACTTCATCCTCCTCTTTTCTGAATTTCACTTGCTTCCTACTCCTAAGGGTGATAGCATTCAAGCCCTTAGGATTGATAACCGTGTTGGAGGGGATTGTGCCACTGCTCCTGGCTTGTTGTTCACTCATGTTGTTAGGCAACTGAGTTACATAGGAGTTAATGTTCTCAGATTTAGTCTCCCATTGGTCCATTCTCTTTTCCAAAGCACCAAATCTAGCATCATTCTTGGATGAGTCTTGTTGAATTAGTGAAGCTAAGGAGTTGAACTGAGTAGCGTTAGCAGCCCTTTCTTCTTTCATTAAAGCCATCATATTCTGTAGGAGTTGATTTGTGTCATCCTTAGGTGGGACCGCCAAGGCTTGAGATTGGTTTTAGAACTGGTTTGAAGATGGACCAGCTCCTCCACTCTTCTGAAATCTATTTGGAGGTCTACTCTCATTATTCCTCCAGCCCAATCGAGGGTTTGATTTCCATCCTTCATTGTACGTGTTGGAGTAGGGCTCCCACTTTTGATTTGAGCGGCCTTAGAAGACTGCAGATACTTCCTCATAACGCCCCGGACAAACACTAGAAATATGCATGAATGATCCACATGTTTCACAACTAGGTGCTGTAATGTCCATAGGAGCGGATGGGCGATGCACACTCATATTCTTCAATTCAGCAGTGATCAAAGACAATTGAGATGTCACTTGGCTTCCCAAAGAATCGACTTTTGATTCCAAAGCGTCCATTCTCCTACTGTGCACTGAAGAGGTACCCAATTCATTAACCGCCTTAGTATCTCTTGCACTGAACTGTTGATGATTCAGGGCCATCTTCTTGATTAAATCCCAGGCTTCTTCAGCGGTAGAGTCTATCAAAGATCCTCCCGATGCAGTATCTAGCATGCCCTTCTCTTGGTTCTTCAATCCATCATAAAAATATTGGACCAGCTGTTCATCAGAAATTTGATGGTGTGGGCATCTTGAGAGCAAGTCTTGAAATCTATTCCAGTAGTCGTACAGAGACTCATCGTAGTCCTGTTTAGCTGAATAGATCTCCTTTCTCATGGAAGAAGTCCAAGAAGCCGGAAAGTATTTCTCCAAGAAAGCTTTCCTTAAGTTCCCCCAGCTATGGTATGCGTCAGCCACATGCCTCGGAAGGCTCATATACCATTCGCGAGCTTTGCCTTCCAATGACAAATGAAAAACTTTCCACAGCACTTGATCCAAGGATGCTCCTACTGGCTTCATGCTCTGACAGACCATAAAAAGGGATTGTAAATGCAGATAAGGGTCTTCCCCTGTCAAGCCATGGAATTTTAGGAGAGAGTTAATCAATAAACCTTTAATTTCAAAGTTAACTTCAAAGTTTGGACATGCAGCAGTAAATGGGTCAAAGTTAACATCAGATGTGGTGGCTTCCCTAATTGTTCTTCTTCTAGGGTTCCCATTATTTTCTCCCACTCTCTCTTGTTCACCATTTCCTCCATTGCCTCCATTCCTTACTTGGTTGGCATTGGGGTTAGGATGAAGTTGGTTTTGTGGTAAATCAGCCATTATCTCTTGGTCAGTAGGTTCACTCTCACTACTGGATAGGCTAGATTCCACAGAAATATTCTCTTGCTCAATCACCAACTCACTTGTCCCTCTGACTCTTTTCTCTCTTCTTATCTCTGTGAGTCTTCTCTCAATCTCCGGGTTATAGGGCACAAGCTTGGTTTTTCGTGGCATGCAAAATAAGTATCACAAGAGAAAAAGTAACAAAATTGACTTGCAGCACACAAAGTCAAATAAAAGTATGCAATGTGATGAATGCAAGTGTATGGGGTGAGTATGAAAGTCTAATGATGAGTATGAGTATGTATGGGTGGGTATGAGTATGTATGCACAGATAAAGAAGCAAAGTGTAAGTTTTAAAAACTTCCAGAAATGTTGGCCGCGACGAAAGTTGGCAGAGAAGACCAAATATCTGATTGCAGGGAGTTGGCCGCGGCGAAAACAGAGGTTGGCCGCGGCGAAAGTGTCCCGAGAGAAATCCTTCGGTTTTTTCAAAGATTTGGCCGCGGCGAAAGAACAAGTTGGCCGCGGTGAAGGTATCCCGAGAGGATTCCTTCAGTAATTCAAAAAAGTTGGCCGCGGCGAAAGATAAAGTTGGCCGCGGCGAAAGTTGACAGAATGCTTATCAGACACTGGACTTTACTGATGCAACGTGAGAGATGCTGAAAATCAAGAAAATCAGTATATTTGTTTGTATTTCCAAAAATTTTGATGCTATGCAAGATGAAAACCTATACTATGAACAAATATGCAACTAAACTACCTAAATGCCACCCAAAAAGATCAAAACCTCAAAAGTCAATCAAATAGCACAAGCTAACCTAGAGAACCAATTTCTTGGCTCCCCGGTAACGGCGCCACTTGAAAGAGAGCCTTAATTATCGTTCGCTTAGAGGTTCTCGCTCAAAAATTTATCCAAGCTATGCAGTAATGCAAACTCGGGTCGTTCTCTTTTGGGAGCCTTAGTTAGTTATCTAGGTTAGACTAATGCTATGCAGAGTAATGAAAAAGGGGGATTTTTGGTGTTTTTAACAATTAATGAAATGCCAAAACTAAATGCAATTAATTCAAATCTAAGTTACTATGTTTTTGGATTTTTCTAAGATAGTAGTAATGAAGTGAAGTTAATGATATGTAATCTCTTGAATACAGCTTTGAAGCAATCATAGTTCAAAATAATTTTGGGAGTAGAAATCACCAAGTTTTCTAAATGAAAAAAACCTTAAAGAACTCTTTAAGTCTAGGATCTTAATCAATGTCACTCATTTCATAAGATCCTATTAAGCTCACTTAGTGTGTGTATTAAGATTAATTAATGCACTTGGTTAAATGCAAGCCCAGATCAACTCAACAATCACACATTACCATGCAAGACAGAGAGTATCAAAAGAGTTGCATAGAAACATATATGTAACCACATATATTGAAGCTTAAATTCTACATTAACTAATCCAATACACAAAATGATCATCCAGAATTGATTACAACCATAATCAAAATAGTTCAGCCCAAATTTACAAATCCTAAGACCTAGAAATTCATAAATAAAGAACTAGAACTTATAGATGAAGCTAACTCCCCTTTGAAGCTCTTGGAACTCATGCTTCTTCCACCATATTCAAGAGTTGAGAAGCTTAGCTGGTCATAACTCTTGAATCAACTCCAACTAGGTATTGTTCTTCAGCCATGGCAGCAGCAGATGGAAGAAATGGAAATGGGATTAGGGTTTCTGAGGTGGAGATGAGAGAAGAAGATGAAAGATACGTAGGTGGAGGATGAATAATGATAATCTGATCTCATCATACCCAAAATAGGGTTTCTAACCCGAAACTTGCGTGCATGGGTCGGTTTCTGGGGATGGGTAGGTTAAAATTTCCCGAAATGGTCGGGTCTGAGATTTGCTGCTTCGAGAGGTTCGCCGCGGCGAAGAATAGGTTCGCTGCGGCGAAACATGGCAGAGAGCCTTGCTTCAACGAATGAGTTTTCGCCGCGGCGAAGTAAGATGTGTGCCGCGGCGAACTTAGGCAGAGGGTCCTTTCCTGCTTCTTTTGCCTTGAGTTCTTCAATTCTGGCCCAAATCTTTAGTGTCCTACAATAAAAAATAACAAATTGAAGTATCAATTGTCCTAGAAATCAATTGAATCCAATTAACAACCAATTATGACAATTTAATCCTCAAAATGACACTAATTTAAAGTAAGAACTCTAAATCTAAATTAAGCACAATTTTCATTAAAAAGGACCAGAAAGTATAACAAAATCATGGATAATGATGTGAAAAGAAACTAATAACTTGAGCTCAATCAGTTTACCCTACACTGTTTTCCATTTTGAACTCAATGGAAGTATCAAAACTTTGAAAAACACATCTTAGGGTCTAGATCTTACTTTGGCCAAAATGGTTCTCATGCAACATAACAAAAAAAAAACACTTCAAAATCAACTTACAAACTCTTGTAACCACTAGGATCCATCATGCTTTGATGTGTTCTAGCAAGTTTGAACAACAAAACTTCCCTCCCCATTCAATAAAAATTTCGGCCCACTCAAGAAAAAGGGAAAGAACCAGAATTTTTAACTATCAAAAACAAGAGAATCAAGCAAGGAACAACATAGAATCAACTACCAACCTTAACTCTAAGCTTACTTGACCCAAGATGGTTGCTTTCTCTTTGTTTCCACTTCAAGCTCACTCCTTTCTCTCTTGATCTCTCCTTGGCTAAAACATAGATCTGAAAATGGGAGAGGATTACTCATTTAATGTGCACAAAATATCTCACCTACTAACATTAATGAGAAGCCAAGTGTTAAAAGCCTACTCCTTGAAATTTCCCTCTTAATCACTTAATTCCAATTCTAATTAATTTCCAAAAGTTAAACTCTCCTCCACTTGAGGCTTGACACTTGGAAAGCTTTAAATCCTCTTCATTAGGGGCTTGACACATGGCTAAATATGAACCATTTGAATTGCAAGACTTTAGTCTTGCTTTATCGGTGCACTTTTACTCGGGTTTAATTTCTTTTCTATAATTACAGTGCTCTAGCCTCTATAATTATTTTTTATCAGATCTATAAATTATTCTCCTCCTTTTTATCTTTTTGAATTGCCCTCTTTGTCTCAAATTTAACTTCCCAATAATTAAATAAAAAGGAAAACTAATTTCCTTCTCTTTAGTGATTTTTCCACTTTTTAAAGGAATTGGGAAAAATCTTACATACTTCAGGGTCTTCTTTTAATTCCGTAATCTTTTATAATTCCTTGAGATATCATAAGAATTTTCTTGGGATTTTATCCTTATTAAAAATATTTATTTGGAATTTTCCAAATAAAAGACCTTAAACTAGCTTAAATCACCCTTAAATTCCTTTGTAATTTCTCTAAGGGTAATTTGGTCATAAAACCAATTTTATAATCCCATATAATTCTCAAGAAACATTGTCCTTATTTTTTCTTAATTTTCTAAGGCTTAGAAATATCTTTCCATAATTATTCTTGACCAATTTTCCTTAATTAGTCAAACTTTTCATAATTGGCTTGGAAAATCATAATAATTATTTTCCACCAAAATTCTTCTATTTTTCCTGGTCATTTTTTACCCTTAATTATTTAGAAATATTTCTTATTTCTAATTACCATAGTACTGGATGTGACATTTCTCCCCCCTAAATAAATTTCGCCCTTGAAATTTAAAGCGTATCTTATTAGAAAAGTTCAGGATACTTTTCTTCTATCTTAGTCTCCATTTCCCTCATAGCTTCTTTCAGTATAAGACCTTTCTGGACAACCTCGACTAGTGGAAATTGCCTGTTTCTTAGCTGTTCAACTTTCTAATCAATGATTCATTTTAGTCTGATCTCAAAAGACGAGTTGTCTTGGAGCACAATGTCATCATAGCTTATGACATGTGTCGGGTCTAGATGGTACTTCCTTCATTGGGAGACATGGAAGACATCCTGAATTTGATTTACATTCAGGGGAAGGGTCACTTTACTGGTCCAGTCTTGGACAAAATTTGAAACGGTCCACCATAGTTTGAACTTAACTTCTTAAGCTTTAGGGATCGATCGACTTCCGTTATTGGTTACACTTTAGTCACCAACCTCAATTTTTAATGGTCTCCTTTAATGTCTGGGTAGCTCTTTTGTCTACTTTGAGCCATTAGAAGTCTTTGCTAAACAACTTTAATCTATTGGGAAGTCTGATCCGCTATATTAGGACCATACTTACTTCTTTCATTGAACTCTATCCAGCACAAGGGAGATCTACACTTCCTCCCACAAAGTGCTTCGTATGGTGCCATTCAGATACTTGCATGGAAACTGTCATCTTAAGCGAATTCGGCTAACTGTAAGTACACATCCTAGTTACCGCTGAAATCAAGTACATATGCGTGTAGCATATCTTCTAACATCTGTATCATTCTTTGTGTCTACCCATCATCTTAGGATGGTAGGTTGCATTGAATTTGAGAGTGGTGTCCATTTCTTTCATAAGGACCTCCAAGACTTTAAGTAAATCTCAGGTCTCAGTCTGAAATAATACTGCTTAGGACACTCGGTAGCTTAACAGCTTCCTTAACTTTCATCTCACATTTTCTGTTGGACTTAGTGCATTCTTGCCAAAATGGCTAATATTTCTGGCTTTTGCACTTTATCTCATTCTTCCCAGGGTCACCCTTCCTTGGGCTATTCTTGCCTGAAACACCTAACTAAACAGTGTTGACGGGAAATTGAGGCACTGATCCTGATAGGCTCAACCTTGGTACTTTGCTGTCTTAGACCCCTTTCCTGATCTATCTTTGGTCAGGTCTTTTCAGCTTATATTCTTGTCTTTTGCATCGTCTTAAGGAATTATCTGTCAATACTTAGTCTGTCTCTTTATCACATCAGTTCTTCCTGTATCTAGAGCTAGCCTGAATGTCTCTTTTTCCAGGTCTTATGGCTCTACTCCTCTAACTTTGGCTTTCCTCTGTTAACCGGAAGGAAATTTAATCCAGCCTAATTAATGATAAGGTTTTCTGGAAGGAAGTCGTGGATACTCTCTCGGTATCGGTTTACAACTGCAGGAGGTTTCCACATCCTCAACTCATCCCTGGTCCTTATCTTCCTAAAGTAGTACCATACTCTTAAGGTCTCTAGGAGACTTTTGACCATAGGACTAAGTATAGTCACTTCCTCTCAGTTGGTCACCTAACTAATAATTCCCCAAAAATGTTCCAAGAACCAATACCATTCTCTTTGACTTCATGTCAATTCCCTAGGCCACCTATTCGTCTCTTTAGGTGCCTAAGCCAATCTATCTTAGGAGTTCTCTTATTCCTCCAGCTGCTCTTACCATTTCTTACTATTTTAGAACGTTACAGAGGGAGAACTTATACAATTTCTCTTTCCTCTACTTTACCTTTTAGTAGGAGCATACTCTAACATGCATACTATCTAGCATTTCAATGTAAGGAGTGCAAGCTCTTACTGGTTGCTCTGTTTGTAGCATGCTAACCAGACATCTTAGACCTAAACAGGGAGTCTCTCTTTTTGTTCGCAATTGCTTTTGGAAGTCATAGGGAGAGGACTTTGAGATTCTTCTTCTTTCTACTTGCTTTAGTACTCTGCTAAGCTCAGATACATCTAAGCCTAGCTTTGTTCTTGGCTAGTCATGCTTCCATTGGGTAAGGTCAACTCCGCCTGTCTTGGCTTAGTTGCTTCCCTTTCCTGATCGGATAAGGTACCTTGCTCCATCTTGAGCAATGTGAATTCTAATCTGGAGGACCAATTCCCACCCTCTCTAGGAAAACTCTTAGCCAAGACCTTATCCCCTGAAAAAGGGTGCCTCTCAACCTAAACCCCAAGTGACTGAGTATCTCCTAACATTAAGAGGAATATGCCATCCTCTAAGCTAGTTCCCTACATAGCTATCTGTCTCGTCCTCTTCTTGTTGATCCTTAAGACATTTCACGAGGGCTCTCTATCTTGACTTTACTATCTCAATGTCCCCATTCATCTCTATTCTAGGACTTGAGATAGCTACTCTATCATGATACCCTAGCCCTAACGAGGCTGTAAGAGTTTGTCTAGCTTAGGTTGCCACTTACACTTTTTAATGGTGTAAAGACTCAACCCCTAACTATCTTGTTTAACTCCTTATCATTACTTTTCTTTTTGAGGGGAAATCTGGTAACTCTAAATAGTGGCTACTGCTCTCTTCCTGACTTCTATTTATCTTACTCTCAGTGACCTCTAAAAGTCGTTATATCTCATTGAGATACCACCTCAACATCTGAGAGTTATTGTGTTCATCCGTCATGACCAGAATCCTTATTTGCAGCAATAGAAGTTACCACCTCCTTTGGTAATTACTCTGTATTCGTCCATCGCCACTAATTCCCTTGGTTTATCATGATGAAATACACTTTTCTCTTAACCTCTGCTAGTCTTAGGTAGCTTCATTCATCGTACCATTGCCTGTCTGGGTTTCCATTGCAAAGTTTAACTTAACTTCTGGATTTACTCCATTTCTCTTGGGGGTAGGATCAGGGTTTTGTCCTTACCATTGTGGGAAGACAACCAATTCACTCCAATTACCCCATCAACTTCATGGAAGGCATACATATCAAGTCTAAGGCAATATAACGATGCTCCTAACCAACTATACAGTTTAAGCACCCATCAGATGTAATTATCCTATTATGTGTTGGTGTGGACACATGTATATTATACGACAACATATTCATAACCAAGCCGAGTCCTTTAAAACAGTCCTATGAGAGAAGAAAATGATTAGCACCCTAATTACACATTTCAATCACTAGGAAGTTCTTAATAATGATCATTTCTTGGATCATTTCTGGAGACTTCCGGGCTTGTTCCCCTGTGATGACAAATACTCGTCCTTGGGTGCGTGACCTTGGCTTCTCTGTATTTTGTGAGCATTCTCTAGAAAAGTATCTGGACTTGCCGCAAGTGCAGCAAACATTTTTCTTGACCATATACATTCTATCATCATGACTCTTGCTGCAATTGGGCATTCCTTGCTATTTAGGGGCTTGCCTCCCTTCTTACTCTTTCGGTTGTCCCATGGCCTCTTCCTCTTCCTATTTGCATCAGAAGAGGTGCCACCCTGATCTCCCTTCTTTAACTTAGGAGTAGGCTTAATCATCAAATGATGGTTCAAGCTGTTCTTTGTAGTTCGGCAGACCTCAACTACCTTGTTGAAGTGCTCGAACTGCCAGGGAGCAATCACCTCCCTTAAGGACTGCTTTAGTCCTCTGACCATCTTTTTGGTCATCCACCTCTCACCATCTTGGTAACACAGATAACTAAAGTAGTGAGAAAGATGTCTAACTTAGCTAAGTACTCAGCAAATGACTTGTTATCCTTCTGTTTCAAGGTTAGGAATTCTGCTTCCTTTTCATCCCTGACTAACCTCAGAAAATATTTCTCATAGAATTACTCTAGGAACACTTCCCATGTCTCTCTCATGTTCTGAGCATCCAAAAGAATCTCGATATTCTTCCACTAATGATTGGCATCTTTCTTTAACTTGTAAATTGCCATCTGGGCTTTCCACTTCGTCGGATAGTCTTATACTTTAAAAATCTTTTCCAAGTGGTTAATCCAATTCTCTACTGCATGGACGTGAACCACTCCATCGAAGGATGGTGGAATGTGCTTGCAAAAGCATATCATCCACTGCTGGATGCTGTCAGGTCTACTGCTGGCATTGCCGATCTAGGCAATTGTTCTGTTACTTGCACTGCTAAGCTTTCTCCCTCTGGCAGCCTCCTGTCAAAGTTAGCCACTATTGCTGCTACTATTATGGTGTCTTTTTCTTGTTCCTGGCTAGCTTGTGTCACCCTCAACCCTTCAATAGCCTTTTATTGCGATTCTAAGCGTTCTAAAATTAATCGTATTGGATCAGGATGGACCCTTACATCGTGTACTGAGGGTCTCTCCGACAAAGTGTTTCATCATGTTCTAACCAATATGCTAACTAAATGGATAGCATATCTGAGAAACAAGAAATAAACAACATGCTTGGATTTCATTTAACAACTTATGCATTCATAATACATTATTCAAGCATCAGTCATCAGTCACGGCAATATAGCTTAACATACTTAGCCATCAAACATGCCAGACTAACCTATTACGGTTAGCCGTAGCAATACAAGTCCTACGTCAGTGCTACGAAAGTTTAACTAACTACCCAAAATGGGGATTGGTGAAACTCTCAAGGCTCTGGGTCTATTAACTCAACATCGGATCCTAATGTCTAATCCAAACGACAGAACATATTCTATTATCAGCATATGAACGGGAGCATATTCATCATCATCACGATCCAGTCTTCAGCATCTAACTCAAGGAAAAGTATTCCTTACAAAGATCTCAAGGGCATCAATGAGATCATTGAAGCTAACACTATCCATACGACTACAAATGTCTCTCATACCATTTTTCCAAAGTCAGGTCTGAGGGAGTACTCTAAGCAATACTGATATCTAGTCCATAATCTCTAGGGTAGCATCTTCCCTAGTTACATAATGGTAGAGCCTCCGGATCTCCTCTAAATATCTCAGGTACACATGGGCATTCTGATTTTCATTGGGCTTAATGTACTAGCCCCTCTCCCTAAAATCCTTGGCGAGGTCCTCTATGGTGTGGAATTCTTTCATAATTGGAAGTAGTTTGACTTCACTAGGTCCAACTCCATCATTATCAGATATTTTAATGACCTCAATCCTTTGAGGACCATTAGAAGCAACTGTGGCTATATCAGGTAGAGGGTTACTCACCCATAAGGTATCATAGTAGAAATCTGCTACAAGGCTATAGTCCTCATCCTCATCGAACCATTAAGGGAAAGGTTCTCCTGGTCTCCTCTAGTTAATTGAACCCTTTGAGTCACTATTACAGTCACAACAAGCCATTGTACTCTGTCCTACATAATAACCAAACCATCCAATAAATAGACATTAGTACTTTCCTGCAACAATATGCTAATTTTCCTTCTAACTGACATAGTTACTAAGCAGAGCGTTCCATCCTATGCTAGAACCTCTGCTCTGATACCAAAAAATGTCACATCTTACTACCGTATTGTCTTAGGGTTTAATTAAAACCATTTTAGACCACCTTGGATGGTCTTGGGCTCAAAAATCCATGGAAAACGCTGATTTTCAAAATTTTACTATTCATCAGGTAAAAATCTAGTTTTCTGGCCCAATTTCAAAAATTCATAACTTAATCTAAAAAAATCAAAATGGAGTAGTTCAAAATTCTATAAAAATATGTTTGAATACTCTTTCAATAAAAAATAATTTATGAACCAATTCCATTTGAAAAAGTGTTAGCTTTTTGTGAAAGTCACCTCTGTCCATTTGGCGAAAATCCTTTTTTCAGATTCTGAACCTTAATTTTAAAAAATCATTAAAAATTGTGTAGTTGGCCATTTTTAATGTGCTTCCTATTGATTTGAAGCTCATGATGTCAACTTCAAGCATATCAAATTTCGTGTGGAAAATCATTCATTGACTTAATAAAACATGGCTTTAAACTGACATCCTGCTTGGGGATTACAGCACCAACCATTGATATTTATACATAACCAAATATATAAATATTTCCTCATGGCTCATCACCATATTAATCCTAGGATTTACTGCCTCCCTTTTGATGATTCAGTCCTTAAAATATTAGTTACATATGGGGGATGAGATTTCAATGAAATCCCAGTAGCAAGATCAATCAACCAAAATATTAATATGCATCAATTACAAGCATTCCAACCTTTTGCTATTAATAGGGAACTACTTTACCTCATATATATAACACTCTAACATGCAATAGCCAAGGCACATAAAGCAAGGAGTATAGTTAGACAATCATCATCATCATCATCATTTAGTTCAACCACATAATAGCACATAAAATTGTATAGCAATCAATGCAACAGTCAACATTAAGGTTAATTAAATCTCACTACCTTGATCCAATGCTCTTTGATTTTCTTGTTCTTCTTTCTTGCTTCCACAAATTCTAAACCCTAACATGGCAATCCATAAAAAGGGCAGCAAGAGTCATCAACCATTCCTCATAAAAATCAATAACATAATTCAAGTAACTCCTAAACCCCTTAAAGCTTCCATCTTTGTTCTTGAATTTTTAGAGTTGGTTTCCATAAACCCTAAAAATTTCCTCTTAACTCATTCCTACATGATTTTTCATGTAGATTCAAAATATCAACTTGTATTTAACAAAATAAAATTCTTTCTTTCAGTTTCAACTTGGCCGAACCACTATGGTTCACTTTTCAAAAATTACAACTTTGATTCTATGGCTTCCAACACTTGTTCTTTAGGTTTGTCCTATACTAGTTTCCATTTTGAACACAATGGAAGCCTCAAAACTTTGAAAAATACATCATAGGGTCCAGATCTTGCTTTGGCCGAAATGGTTCTCATGCAACATAACAAAGAAAACACTTCAAAATCAACTTATAAACTCTTATAACAATTAAGATCTATCATGCTTGAGGTGTTCTAGCAAGTTTGAACAACAAAACTTCCCTCCCCATTCAATAAACATTTCAGCCAGCTCAAGTAAAAGGGAAAGAACCAGAATTTTCAAGCATAAAAAACAAGAGAATCAAGCAAGGAACAACATAGAATCAACAACCAACCTTAACTCCAAGCTTACTTGATCCAAGATGGTTGCTTTCTCTTGTTTCCACTTCAAGCTCACTCCTTTCTCTCTTAATCTCTCCTTGTCTGAAACATAGATCTGAAAATGAGAGAGGATTACTCATTTAATATGCACAAAATATCTTACCTACTACATTAATGAGAAGCCAAGTGTCAAGAGCCTACTCCTTCTTGAAATTTCCCTCTTAATCACTTAATTCCAATTGTAATTAATTTCCAAAAGTCAAACTCTCCTCCGGTTGAGGCTTGACACTTGGAAAGCTTTAAATCCTCTCTATTAGGGGCTTGACACATGGCTAAATATGAACCATTTGAATTGCAAGACTCTAGTCTTGCTTTATCGGTGTACTTTGACTCCGGGTTTAATTTCTTTTCTATAATTACAGTGCTCTAGCCTCTATAATTATTTTTTATCAGATCTATAAATTATTCTCCTCCTTTTTATCTTTTTGAATTGCCCTCTTTGTCTCAAATTTAACTTCCCAATAATTAAATAAAAAGGAAAACTAATTTCCTTCTCTTTAGTGATTTTTCCACTTTTTAAAGGAATTGGGAAAAATCTTACATACTTCAGGGTCTTCTTTTAATTCCGTAATCTTTTATAATTCCTTGAGATATCATAAGAATTTTCTTGGGATTTTATCCTTATTAAAAATATTTATTTGGAATTTTCCAAATAAAAGACCTTAAACTAGCTTAAATCACCCTTAAATTCCTTTGTAATTTCTCTAAGGGTAATTTGGTCATAAAACCAATTTTAAAATCCCATATAATTCTCAAGAAACATTTTCCTTATTTTTTCTTAATTTTATAATGCTTGGAAATATTTTTCCATAATTATTCTTGACCAATTTTCCTTAATTAGTCAAACTTTTCATAATTGGCTTGGAAAATCATAATAATTATTTTCCATCAAAATTCTTCTATTTCTCCTGGTCATTTTTTACCCTTAATTATTTAGAAATATTTTATATTCCTAATTACTATAGTACTGGATGTGACAGTCTACATGACAATTAATCTAAAGATGAACAATTTAGCACTTATGAAAAATTTTACATGACACCGTACATTAGCTAATTTTATTCATTTTCATAAATAAAATTTATCATCCAAATTTTTTTTAGCAATAAATATACAATACAATATTCACAAACGACTAAATTCCAACAAGTTCATCAAACGTCAGCAAAAACAATATATACGGTCAATTAATCCTTGAAAAGATATCTAACTTACTTATGAAGTGAAGAATGAAAATGAAGGAGAGTTGCAAACTATGTTCAACGAGCTAGCTGATCTGAAAACACATAAGAAAACAAATTAAAATGTGAGTAAGAAAAGAGAAAAAAGAGAGGAAGAAAATATGAAATGGGAGAGGGGAGTCAACCTTCGGTTTCGTGGGGAGGAGCTGCCTGCGTTGGGGGGTGTCACTGAAGAGTGTTGGGCATGTGTTGTTAGAAGGGGAACACCGCGTTGGGGGGGACACCGGGGGGTAGTGTACGGGGGTGGGGGGACACAGGGGTGGGGTGGGGGGTGTTAAAGGGTAGGGGTACGGGTTATGAGGGGGGTATGGGGGCTTGGTATCACATCCAGTAATATAGTAATTAGGAATAACAATACTCCTAACTATTCAAGAGCCAAAAAGGATGAGGAGAAATAGAAAATTTATGATAGAAAATAATTATTATGATTTTTCAAGTCAATTATGTAAAGTTTGACTAATTAAGGAAAATTGGTCAAAAATAATTATGGAAAAATATTTTCAAGACTCAAAAAATTAAGAAAAAATAAGGATAATGTTCTTTGAGAATTATACGATGATATATAATTAGTTTTATGACCAAATTACCCTTGAAAAGTTACAAAGGAATTTCAGGGTAATTTAGGCTAATTTAAGGCCTTTTATTTGGAAAATTCCAAATAAATGTATTTAAGGCAAGAAAAATTCCAAAAAAATTCCTATGATACCCCAAGAAATTGTAAGAGATATTGGGATTAAAAAGAGTCTCTCAAATATCTAAAATGTTTCCCAATTCCTTTGAAAAGTGAAAAAATCACTAAAGAGAAGGAAATTAGTTTTCCCTTTTATTTAATTATTGGGAATTTAATTTTGAGACCAAGAGGACATTTTGGGAAGATAAAAATAAGGAGAATGGATTATGAATCTGATAGAAAATAATTACAAAGGTCAGAGTATTGTAATTATATTAAAAAAATTAAACCCAGAGTCAAAACGCATCGATGAAGTGAAGACTAGAGTCTTGGACTTCAAATAGCTCACATTTTGCCATGTGTCAAGCTCCTAATGAAGAGGATTTGAAATTTCCAAGTGTCACACCTCAAACGGAGAGGATTTTGACTTTTGGTAATTAATTAGTTTGGATTTAATTAATTAAGAATGAGAAAGTAAGAGTAAAGGGGGTAATGGCACTTGTATCTTCATTTATTATTGGTGGTTGGGATATTTTGTGCACATTAATGAGCTCTTCCTCCCCTAAATTCATATGTGAGGTTTGGCCAAGAGGGAAAATGAGAGAGCAAGAGTGATCTTTGAGTGAGTTCAAGGAGAAAACAACCATCTTGGATTCAGTAACTTAGAGTTAAGGTTAGTAGTTGATATCATGTTGTTCCTTGCTTGATTCTCTTGAGTTTGATGGTTGAAAAATTTCATTCTTGCCTCTTGATGGTGCTGGATGAATTGGTTAACATTAGGAGAGGGAAGTTTTGAAGTTAAATATAGCTAGAACACTATTATTTAATATGATTTCAATTGGTTTGGTGTTATATTTGAAAGATTTCATGGTTGGTTTTTAGAGATATGTTTCGGCCAAGTCAAGAACTTAACCCTAGGATGAGATTTTCAAAGTTTTGATGCTTCTATTGTGTTCAAAATGGAAAAAGGGGTGGGATATACCTAAAGAACAAGTGTTGGAAGCATTAAAATCAAAGTTGTGATTTTTTAAAAACAAGTCAGTGTTTTGGCCAAATTGAATCTTGAGGAAAAAGATTTATTTTCTTAAATCTAAGCCCATATTTAGATTCTACATAAAAAATTATGTAGGAATGAGTTAAGGAGGAATTTTTAGGGTTAAGGAAACAAACTCTAAAAATTTCAAGAATAAAGGTGGAAGCTTTAAGGGACAAGGGTTGTCCTTGAGTTGTGTTTTTGTTTTTGCTTGGTTTGGTTGATGATTGTTGCTGTCCTTTTTGTGGAATGCCATGTTAGGGTTTGGCATTTTTGGAAGCAAGGAAGAAGAATAAGAAAATCAAGAGCATTTGGAGAAAGGTAGCAAAGTTGAACCTGACTAGTAACATCAACTTTGCATTGTTGATTATTGCATGATTAATTGCTATTATATGGATGGACTTTCTTGATTATAATGTGGCTGATCTTTGCACTTTCTTGCTTTGGTCTTTGCATGATTGAGTTTGCCAAATGATAAGCATGCTAGTTCACCAATAGTAGCTAATGTGGTTATGCATAATAATGATGCTTGTTGATGACATAGTTGGTTAATTTTGCTATTGGGATTTCTCAAAATCTTATCCCCCAAATACAATCTAACATTTTATTGCCTGAAACATCCAAGGGCAAGTTGCAGGTTGAAGGTTAATTATGGTACCAAACCATAAAAATTCATGGACTTTTGGTTATGTAAATATTCTGCTGGGACAATGCTGTAAACCTAACTATACTGCCAACTTCGAGCATTGTTTTCACTAAGTTCTTGAATGCTTTTAACCACAAAATTTGGCATGATTGTAGATCACATTCTGAGCTTTATTTTGACATCTAACACGTTGAAAATGGCTAATTACACAGTTTTTAATGATTTTTCAAAGTTAAGAACCAGAATATGGAAAAAGAATTTTTACTAAAAGGACAGTGGTTACTTCTACAAAAGCTTGACACTTTCTCAAACAGAATTCATTCACAAGTTTATTTTTCCTTAAAAGAGAATTCAAATAGATTTTCACGTAATTTTGAACCACTCTATTTTGATTTTTCTAGATTAAGTTATGATTTTTTTAAGTTGGACTAAAAAATTGGATTTTTACCAAATGAACAGTAAAAATCCGAAAATTAGTGTTTTGCGAGAAATTTGAGCCTAAGACCATCCAATGTGGTCTAAAATGGTTTTGATTAAACCCTAAGTAGATCTGATAGTAAGGTGTAACACTTGGGGGAACAGGAGGGCTGAGGTTGGGGACACCGAGAGGCATTGGGGGATGGGTGTAACATCCAAATTTTTAGGCCTAGAAGTATGAAAAATAGCCTAAATTGGATAGGCTACTAGACCCCTTTTGAGCAGAAGTCCCAAAGATGAGAAAGGAAGGCAAAGCAGTTTCAGGGACTAAACTGCAAAGTAAAAGTTTTAAGGTGCTAAAGTGTAATCAAAGTTAAAGGCTCCAGTAAAGTCTCGAAAGCCCAGAGAGGGAAAAGAGACTAGATATAGGCCAAAGGTTAAGCTAGAAGCCTCAAAAGGAGGATTATATGAAGCTAAGTCCAAGAAGGGACTAAACTGTAAATTCAGAAAGTTATGACCAACAGGGGTAAAAATGGAAGAGTATGCAGAGAATTCCAAGAAAATGTTAGAAAATGGGAAATAATATTCTAAGGCTCTTCTGTGAAGAGAAAAGACAAAAATACCCTTGAGGCAGCTTAAATGAAATTTATGAGGTTATTACCAATAAAAAGTATACCGTTTGAGGTAATTATTTGAGATAGCAAGAGACCTCAAAAATGTACACAAAAGTGAGATTAAATGGTTGAAAGGTTGTACTAATTTATAAAATTAGTCCCGCAACCAAAAGGCCAGTGGAGTGGCTTTAATAAATTAAAGAGCCGGTTTTGCCGATAAAAGGGCATTTTGGTAAATGAATTTTTATGCAAGGTTTGAAAGAAGTGTTATGACCTAAGAAAATTTATAGATATTCTCTAGAATTAAAGGGAATTTATGGAGTAGACAGAAGAATTTTCTGAGCTTCGGAAGGCCATAAAGAAAGCCGGAGAAACGTAGGCCAAGTAAATTCGGAGGAATTAAGTTTGATCCAACGGCTAAGATCTAATCTCCCATCTCCTCCACCACTTTCATGACACTTGGCATCTTCTAAAAGGTTGAGGTAAGCATGATGCAAGAAGATGATGCAATGATGATGTAAAAGTTAACTTGAAGTTTCAAAATTGCCCTTACCCTTTCTATTAGCCACCAAAGGTATTTTGGTCCATTCAAGCCAAATTGTTGGCTATAAATAGGCATTCCATCCCCTTCATTTTCAGCCAAGCAAGGATCTATAGGGAAAACTCTGCCGCTCTTGCATCTAGAGAGAGAAAGAGCTATTTCTAGTGAGAGAAAGTCTACCTAAGTTCAAGCTTCAAGACCAAGGTATGTGGTGGCTGTAGCATCTGATTTGATGCCTATTTCAAATTAGTTATTGTTCATATCTGATTCTGATATTTTGTATGCTTAAAGTATACTCTGTGAGCTTTAAATCCATGGGTCTAACACTTCATTTGGATATGTGTACGATTTATGGTGATTTTTCAAATTTAGAGTTTGAAATCTGGAAACAGTGTTGAACTTTTGGAAGAGTTTCAAGTTCCGTACAATTCCGGTATTGTTTGCCATAGAATTGGTTCCTAAAACTATTTTTTATTTAAATTTAACTTAAGGAGCTTTCAGTGAGACTTAGAACTACTCCGTTTTGATTTTTGTAGAATTAATTATGAATTTTCAAAATTAAGCAAAAATTCTAGAGTTTTTGCGTGAACAGTACCCGCGAAGCATAATTTCCAGATTTGATATTCCTGAATCTAAGGCCATCTAAAGTAGTCCTAATTGACAAGAAATGGATCATAAGGATAGGAAATGATGAGATTTATATTAGAAAAGCTAGAAAGAAAACTCTAAGACTAAGAGAAAGGGTTGAGGTTCAAGAGAGATAGTCTTGAACTTTATATAATCTAGTGGTCCTAATGGATTGTATGATCATTATGGTTATTTTAGGACCTTTGGAACATCCAAGAGGATGTTTGGTGATGTTAACCGAATGCCCACATGGTTGGAAAGTCAAGGGAGTCAAAGGAAAAGCAAAAGGAAAGCTTGAGATGCAAGGTAGTGAACTTACCTATTGTCATTGCTTGATGTTGTATGCTTGTGTGTTGCCGTGTACATGTTATTGAATGTTATTGTGATATGTTTTAGCTACTGTAATTGCTATTCATGATGAGTAGATTATGTCTCCATGGCCATGCATCAAGAAGTTAGCTTTGAGCATGCTAATATGTCACTAATTAACAAGAGAATAAACAAGTTGCGTGTAGTGCATTAGCATCCATCTAGCATGATTAATATGGTATTGTTTGCTACTGAGATCCCCCCAAATCTCACCCCCTCCCTAACCAACCATTTAGGTCAATCATCAATGGGCAATAATGGCATGAGAAGCAAGGAGAAGAAAGTGGAGAATTGTTCATGTTAATGAATGATATTATTATTCAATGTGTAATTCTCCTATTATGTAATTTATATTGTGGATGCCAATGATGCCATGTAATTAACTATAATAGTTATGGTATGAATGAAAGTGTATGAGCATGAATGGGAAAGAGTAAGCCCATGGTATGTATGCCAAAGAAATAAGAAGAATTAAAGTAAAGAGATGTTAAGGGATAAAACGTAGGTCCTAGAGTAGTGAGTTTGTAGCTCTAGTTTGACCTATCAAATGAATGATTTAAGTCACGAGATTTGGCATACTTATAGTACACATCCCAAGCTTTAAGATGAGAGGTAGATCACCTCAATTGGATGTGTACACAAGGAAATACAAATTTCTAAAGTTGAGGCACAGAATCTGAAAGTTCCAGATTTTATGAAATAAACATTAACATTTATTAATTAAACTGTATGAATTAGGCAAGGATAAGTCTAATTGGATATTTTTCCCTTAATAAGTATCGAAATAGCTTTATGTAGAACTTTAGAACACCTTAATACGATTTTTATGGATTTAGTTATGAATTTTTGAAGTTGGACCTGTAATCTGAAAATTTAACCGTGAATAGTAACCCGAGTAGTTATGTTGAAATTTTAAATCCATAGGTTTGTGTTATGATCTGCTTGAGCCATAACACTTATGAATGCATGCTCTGAGGGGCTAAAGGTAGGATGTTTTAATGGGGGGAGCAAGGAGGCGGGGGTAGGGACATGGGGGGTGTTAGGGGACCAGGGGGACACTGAGGGGGCATTGGGGGACGGGGAAGCAGGGGGTTTGTTGTGGAGGGACACGGAGGGTGTGTCACACCTTACTATCAAATCCACTTAGGGTTTAATTGAAATGATTTTAGACCACATTGGATGGTCTTGGGCTCAAAAATTTATGAAAAATACTGACTTTCGAATTTTTACTGTTCATCGGGTAAAAATCCAGTTTTCTGGCTCAACTTCAAAAATTCATAACTTAATCTAGAAAAATCAAAATGGAGTAGTTCAAAATTCTATAAAAACATATTTGAATGATTTTTCAAGGAAAAATAATCTTATGAACCAATTCCATTGGAAAAAGCATCAGGTTTTTGTGAAATTCACCTCTGTCCATTTGGCAAAAATCCTTTTTCCAAATTTTGAACCTTAATTTTGAAAAATCATTAAAAATCGTGTAGTTGGCCATTTTTAATGTGCTTCCTATCAATTTGAAGCTCACGACATCAACTCTAAGCATACTAAATTTTGTGCAGAGATTCATTTAGTAACTTAATAAAAAGTGACTCTAAATTGATATCTTGCTTAGGGATTATAGCACCAACCATAGATACTTATACATAACCAAATACAAATATTTCCCCATGGCTCATCACCATATTAATCCTTGGATTTGAAGCCTCCCTTTTGATGATTCAGTACCTAAAATATTAAGTTACATATGGGGGATGAGATTTCAATGAAATCCTAGTAGCAAGATCAATCAACCAAAGCATTAATATCCATCACTTACAAGCATTCCAAGCTTTTGCTATTAATAGGGAACTAGTTTACCTCATACATGTAGCACTCTAACATGCAATAGCCAAGGCACATAAAGCAAGGAGTATAGCTACACAATTATCATCATCATCATCATTTAGTTCAACCACATAATAGCACATGAAATTGCATAGCAATCAATGCAACAATCAACATTAAGGTTAATTAAATCTTACTACCTTGATCCAATGCTCTTTAATTTTCTTGTTCTTCTTTCTTGCTTCAACAAATGCCAAACTCTAACATGGCAATCCACAAAAAGAGTAGCAAGAATCATCAACCATTCCACATAAAAATCAACAACATAACTCAAGTAACTCCTAAACCCCTTAAAACTTTCAACTTTGTTCTTGAATTTTTAGAGTTGGTTTCCATAAACCATAAAAAATTCCCTCTTGACTCATTCCTACATAATTTTTCATGTAGATTCCAAATATCTACTTGGATTTAACAAAATAAAATTTCTCCTTTCGGTTTCAGCTTGGCCGAACCACTATGGTTCATTTTCTAAAAATTACAACTTTGATTTTATGGCTTCCAACACTTGTTTTTTAGGTTTACCCTACACCATTTTTCATTTTGAACACATTGGAAGCCTCAAAAATTTGAAAAACACATCCTAGGGTTCATCTTTGGTCTTCGCTGAACCATACTTCTACTTTTCAAAACAACACTAAACCACTTGAAATGATCTTAAATCATAGTGTTCTAACTATGTTTAACAACAAAACCTCCTTCCCTACACTATACCCATTTTGGCCAGCAACAAGAAGGGACAAGAAATGATTTTTCCAACCATACAACGCAAGAAAACAAAGCAAGGAACATCTTAGAACAACTTACCAAGCTTGAATCTTAGTTGGAAGGTCAAAGTAGCTTGTTTTTCTCTCGATTTTCCTTCAAGCTCTCTCTTTTTCCCCCTCTTCTTGCTTTAGCCAAAACTCCATCTGATTATGGGGGAGGAAAAGCTCAATTAAGGCACCAAAATATCCCAACCACCATCATAAATGAGTTGCCAAATGTCACCCTCTTACTTAGTCATGAAACCTCTATCTTAATTAAGTAAATTATAATGTAATTAAATTCCAAAGTCAAGATCCTCTCCACTTAATGCTTGAAACTTGGAAAGCTTTAATTTTCATCCATTAGAGACTTGACAAGTGGCAACTTGTGGGCCAAGTAAAGTGCAAGACTCTAGTCTTCACTTTATCGGTGCACTTGTACTCCGAGTTTAACTTCTTTTCTATATTTACAGTGCTTTGGCCTCTGTAATTATTTTCTGTCAGATCTATAAATTATTCTTCTCATTTTTCTCTTCCCAAATTGCCTTCTTCATCTCAAATTTAATTTCCCAATAATTAAACAAAAAGGAAAACTAATTTCCTTCTCTTTAGTATTTTTTCACTTTTCAAAGGAATTGGAAAAAATCTTGGATACTTCAGGGTCTTCTTTTAATTTCATAATCTCTTATAATTTCTTGGGATATCATAGAAATTTTCTTGGGATTTTATCCATAAAAATATTTATTTGGAATTTTTCAAATAAAAGGCCTTAAACTAGCTTAAATCGCCCTTAAATTCCTTTGTAATTTCTCTAAGGGCAATTTGGTCATAAAACCAATTTTATAATCCCGTATAATTCTCAAAGGATATCATCCTTATTTTTTCTTAATTTTCTGAAGCTTGAAAATATTTTTCCATAATCATTCTTGACCAATTTTCCTTAATTAGTCAAACTTTTCATAATTGGCTTGGAAAATTATAATAATTATTTTCCACCAAAATTTTTCTATTTCTCCTTGTCATTTTTGACCCTTAATTATTTAGGAATATTCCTATTCCTAAATGCCATCTTACTGGATGTGACATTTCTCCCCCTCTAAATAAATTTCGTCCTCGAAATTTAAAGCGTATTTTATTGAAAAAGTTCATGATGCTTTTCCTCTATCTTAGTCTCTATCTCCCTCATAGCTTCTTCTAGTATAAGACCTTTCCAGACAACCTCAACTAGTGGAATCTGCCTGTTTCTCAGCTGTTCAACTTTTTGATCAATGAGTTGCCCTAGTCTGATCTCAAAGAAGGGTTGTCTTGGGACACAATGTCATCATAGCTTATGACATGTGTCGGGTCTAAATGGTACTTCTTTTATTGGGAGTTATAGAAGACATCATAAATTTGACTTACATTCGGGGGAAGGGTCACTTATAACCTACTGGTCTAGTCTTGGACAAAATTTGAAACAGTCTGTCGTAGTTTGAACTTAACCTTTTAAGCTTTAGGGATCAACCGACTTTTGTTGTTGGTTACACTTTACTCACCAACCTCAATCTTTAACGGTCTCCTTTAATGTCTGAGTAGCTCTTTTGTCTACTTTGAGCTATTAGAAGTCTTTACTAAATAACTTTAATCTACTGGAAAGTCTGATCCACTATATTAGGACCATACTTACTTCTTTTATTGTGCTCTACCCAGCACAAGGGAGATATGCACTTCCTCCCATAGAGTGCTTCGTATGGCGCCATTCAGATACTTACATAGAAACTGTTATCTTAAGCGAATTGGGCTAACGGTAAGTACATATTCTAGTTACCGCCGAAATTAAGTACATATGCATATAGCATATCTTCTAACATCTGTATTATTCTCTGTGCCTGCCCATCGTCTTAGGATGGTAGGTTGTATTGAATCTGAGAGCAGTGTCCATTTCTTTCATAAGGACCTCCAAAACTTCAAGTAAATCTCAAGTCTTAGTCTGAAACCATACTGCTTAGGGCACTCAGTAGCCTAACAGCTTCCTTAACTTTCATCTTCCATTATTTGCCAGACTTAGGGAATTCTTACCAAAATGGTTGACATTTCTGGCTCTTGCACCCTCTTATATTACTTCCCAGAGGTTACCTGTCACTGGGTTACTCTTGCCCAGGCATGCTTAACTGAACAGTGCTAATGGGAATTTGAGGCACTGATTTTGATAGGCTCAACCCTGGTACCTTACTGTCTTAGACCCCTTTCTTGATCTATCTTTAGTTGGGTGTTTTCTGCTCACATTCTTATCTCTCGCCTCATCTTAAGGATTTATCTATCAATACTCTGTCTGTCTCTGTATTGCATGGGTTCTTTCTGTATCTAGAGCTAGCCTGGATGTCTCTTTTTCAGGTCTTATGGCTCTAACTCCTCTAACTTTGGCTTTCCTCTATTAATCAGAAGGAAATTGAATCTAGCCTAATTAATGATAAGGTTTTCTGGAAGGAAGTTGTGGGTACTCTCTCGGTATCGGTTTACAACCGAAGGAGGTTTCCACATCCTCAACTCATCCCTGGTCTTTATCTTCCCAAAGTAGTACCATACTCTTAAGATCTCTAGGAGACTTTTGACCATAGGACTAAGTATAGTCACCTCCTCTCAGTTGGTCACCTAACTGATAATTCCCTAAAACTATTCCAAGAACCATTACCATTATCTTAGACTTCCTGTCAATTCCCTAGGCTGCCTTTTTATTTCTTTAGGTGCCTAAGTCAATTTGTCTTAGGAGTTCTCTTGTTCCTCCAACTGCTCTTGTCGTTTCTTACTATTTTAGAACAGTACAGAGAGAGGACTTATTCAACTTCTCTTTCCTCTACTTCCCTTTTCAGTAGGAGCATACTCTAACATGTATAATGCCTAGCATTTGAAATGTCTGTAGCGTGCCAATGAGGCATCTCATCCCTAAAAAGGGAGCCTCTCTTTTTGTTCACAGTTGCTTTTGGAAGTCATAGGGAGAGGACTTTGAGATTCCTCTTCTTTCTACTTGCTCTACTACTTTGCTAAGCTCAGATACATCTAATCCTAGCTTTGTTCTTGGCTAGTCATACTTCCATTGGGTAAGGTCAACTTTGCTTGCCTTGCCTCCGCTGCTTTCCTTTCCTACTCGAATAGGGTACCTTGCTCCATCTTGAGCAACATAAATTCTAATATGGAGACCAATTCCCACCCTCTCTAGGAAAACTCCTAGCCAAGACCTTATCCCCTGAAAAAGGGTGCCTCTTAACCTAAACCTCAAGCGACTGAGTATCTTTTAACATTAAGGGGAACATGCCAACCTCTAAGCTAGCTCCCGGTATAGCTATTTGTCTTGTCCTCTTCTTCTTGATCCTTAAGACATCTCACTAGGGCTCTTTATCTTGACTACTCTATCTCAAAGTTCCTATTCATCTATTCTAGGACTTGAGATAGCTACTCTATTATGGTGTCCTAGCCCTAACGAGCCTGTAAGAGTTTGTCTAGCGTAGGTGGCCACTTACACCTTCTTAGTGGTATACGAACTCAACCCCTAACCATCTCGTTCAACTCCTCATCATTACTCTTTCTCTTGAGGGGAAATATGATAATTCTAATTAGTGGCTACCTCTCTCTTTCTAACTTCTACTAATCTCACTATTTACGACCTCTGAGAGTCGTTGTGTCTTATTGAGATACCACCTCAACATCTGAGAGTTATTGTGTTCATCCGTCATGACCAGAACCCTTGTTTGCAGCGATAGAAGTTACCACCTCCTTTGGTAATTACTCTGTATTCGTCCATCGCCACTAATTTCCTTGGTTTATCATGACGAAATACACTTTTCTCTTAACCTTTGCTAGTTTTAGGTAGCTTCATTCATTGTACCATTACCTGTCTAGGTTTTCGTTGCAAAGTTTAACTTAACTTCTAGATTTACTCCATTTCTCTTGGGGGTAGGATCAGGGTTTTGTCCTTGCCATTGTGGGAAGACAACTAATTCAATCCAATTACCCCATCAACTTCATGGAAGGCATACATATCAAGTCTAAGGCAATATAACAGTGTTCATAACCAACTATATAGTTTAAGTACACATCAGATGTAATTATCCTATTATGTGTTGGTGTGGACACATGTATATCATTAGGCAACATATTCATAATCAAGCTAAGTCTTTTAGCTCAAGCATACAAAATAAAAGAATGACTAGCACCCTAATTAAACATTGCAATCACTGGGGAGTTGTTAAGAATGATCGTTCCTTGGATCATTTGCAGAGACTTCTGGACTTCTTCCCCTGTGATGAAAAATACTCATCCTTGGGTGCATGACTTTGGCTTCTTTGTATTCTAGGGGCATTCTCTCGAGAAGTGTCCGGACTTGTCGCAAGTGCAACAAATGTTTTGTTCAACCATATACATTCTATCATCATGATTCTTGCCACAATTGGGCATTCCTTGCTATTTAGGAGCTTGCCTCCCTTCTTACTCTTTCGGTTGTCCCATGGCCTCTTCCTCTTCCTATTTACATCAAAAAAGGTGCCACCCTGATCTCCCTTCTCTAACTTAGGAGTAGGCTTAATCATCAAATGATGGTTCAAGCTGTTCTTTGTAGTTCGGCAGACCTCAACTGCCTTGTTGAAGTGCTCGAACTGCCAGGGAGCAATCACCTCCCTTAAGGACTGCTTTAGTCCTTTGACCATCTTTTGGTCATCTGCCTTTCATCATCTCGGTAATGCAGGTAACTGAAGTGGTGGGAAAGACGTCTAAACTTAGCTAAGTACTCATCAAATGACTCGTTATTCCTCTCCTTCAGGGTTAGGAATTCTGCTTCCTTTTCATCCCCGGCTGACCTCAGAAATACTTTTTGTAAGACTGCTCTAGGAACACTTCCTATGTCGCTCTCGTGTTCCGAGCATCCAGAAGAATCTTGGTATTCTTTCACTAATGATCGGCATCCTTTTCTAGCTGGTAAATAGCCATTTGGGCTTTCCGCTTAGTCGGACAGTCCAGAACTTTGAAAATCTTTTCCAAGCAGTTAATCCAATTCTCTACTGCTTGGACGTCAACTACTCCATTGAAAGACAGTGGATTCTGCTTGCAAAAGTGAGTCATCCACTACTGGATGCTGTCGAGGTCTACTACTGGCATTGCCGATTTAGGCAATTGTTTTGTTGCTTACTCTGCTAAACTTTCTTCCTCTGGCTGCCTCCTGTCAAGGTTAGCCACTGCCACTGCTATTGTTGCTACTATTACAGCACCTCTTTCTTGTTCCTGACTAGCTTGTGCCACCCTCAACCCTCCAATAGCCTTTTATTGTGGTTCTAAGCATTCCAAAATTAATTGTATTAGATCCGGATAGACCCTTATGTCGCGTCCTGAGGTCTCTCTGGTGAAGGGTTTCTTCAGGTTCTAACCATCGCGCTAACTTAACAAATAGCATATTCAAGGGACAAGAAATAAACAAAATGCTTATATTTTATTTGACAGCATATGCATTCATAATACATCATTCAAGCATTAGTTATCAGTCACAGTGATATAATTCAATATACATAGCCATCTTAGGAACATACATAGCAATCAAGCATGCCAGACTAACCTGCTTAGGTTAGCTGTACCAAAACAAAGTCCTACATCAATTTTACGAGGATCTGACTATCTAAAAATAGTGAATCTTAACAAAGTTTTCAAGGTGCCGGATGTAATCCTCAACACCTAAATCCACTATTTGATTCAGGCGACAGAACTCATATACCCAGAAGGGTAAATATAGAAGCATGTCCGTCATCGTAAAGATCCAGTCCTTGGTGTCTAGATAAGGGTTACCTAGTCCTTGAGTCTGATATAACACCTTTACTCCCTGAAGGTATTTTAGGTAAATGTTTGAGTCTTGCTGATCCTCATCTTTCCCGATATGTCGACCTAAGAATTCCAACTCCTCTCTCAGCTGATCCTGACTATGGATCTTAGGTTCAGTCGGAACAGGGATAGGTACTGTAGGTGTCAGGGGTATCCCTGGCTTGGTACTAGGTTCGGGGATGTCACTTGGGTGTACACTTAGGCTAACAAGGTGTTTGTGAGACTGAATGTCAAAACTAGGATCCATTGGTTCCTGATACATATCAATTGTGGGATCTACCGGGTCAATAGGTACAGGAAGGTGCATTAAATCCTTAACAGTAACCCCTAAAAGGTTAGCCTTATACTCTGGATAATTGTTGGACTCCTTTGTTGAATATCCTAGGCTAGCAGTCCCTATAGTCCATCCCACCAGATCCTTTTTGGTGAGATCGGTCATGTTAACATCCTAATCATTAACTGACTTCTCAGATCTAACATCTTAATTCATTGTGTTTTCCATCACAACTCCTGTAACAATATGTCAATTTTTCTTTTAATTGACATATTAACTAAGCAGAGCGTTCTATCCTATGCTAGAACCTCCACTCTGATACAAAAAATGTCACATCTTACTATCAGATCCACTTAGGGTTTAATTGAAACCATTTTAGACCACATTGGATGGTCTTGGGCTAAAAAATTTATGAAAAACGTTGATTTTTGGATTTTTACTGTTCATCGGGTAAAAGTCTAGTTTTCTGGCCCAAATTCAAAAATTCATAACTTAATCTCAAAAAATAGAAATGGAGTGATTCAAAATTCTATAAAAAGATCTTTGAATTCTATTTTAAGGAAAAATAATCTTATGAATCAATTCCATTGGAAAAAGCATCAGGTTTTTTTGAAATTCACCTCTGTCCATTTGGCGAAAATTATTTTTTCAGATTCTGAACCTTAACTTTGAAAAATCATTAAAAATCATGTAGTTGGCCATTTTTAACGTGCTTCATATCAATTTAAAGCTCATGATGTCAACTCTAAGAATACTAAATTTCGTACAGAGATTCGTTCAGTAACTTAATAAAAAGTGGCTCTAAACTGACATCCTACTTAGGGATTACAGCACCAACCATAGATACTTATACATACAAATATTTCCTCATGACTTATCACCATATTAATCCTTGGATTTGCAGCCTCCCTTTTGATGATTCAGTCCCTCAAATGTTAAGTTACATATGGGGGATGAGAGTTCAATGAAATCCCAGTAGCAAGATCAATCAATCAAAACATTAATATGCATCAATTACAAGCATTCCAAGCTTTTGCTATTAATAGGGAACTACTTTACCTCATACATGGAGCACTCTAACATGCAATAGCCAAGGCACATAAAGCAAGGAGTATAGCTACACAATCATCATCATCATCATTATCATTTAGTTCAACCACATAATAGCACATGAAATTACATAGCAATCAATGTAACACTCAACATTAAGGTTAATGAAATCTTATTACCTTGATCCAATGCTCTTTGATTTTCTTGTTCTTCTTTATTGCTTCCTCAAATTCCAAACCCTAACATGGCAATCCACAAAAAGGGCAGCAAGAATCATCAATCATTCCACATAAAAATCAACAACACAACTCAAGTAACTCTTAAACCCCTTAAAGCTTTCTTCTTTGTTCTTGAATTTTTAGAGTTGGTTTCCATGAACCCTAAAAATTCCCTCTTGACTCATTCCTACATAATTTTTCATGTAGATTCCAAATATCTACCTGTATTTAACAAAAGAAAATTCCTCCTTTCAGTTTCAGCTTGGCCGACCCACTATGGTTCATTTTCCAAAAATTACAACTTTGATTTTATGGCTTCCAACACTTGTTCTTTAGGTTTACCCTACACCATTTTTCATTTTGAACACAATGGAAGCCTCAAAAATTTGAAAAACACATCCTATGGTTTAGCTTTGGTCTTGGCTAAACCATACTTCTTGGAGTTTAACCATGAAAAACTTTTCAAAACAACACTAACCCACTTGAAACCATCTTAAATCATAGTGTTCTAACTATGTTTAACAACAAAACCTCCTTCCCTACACTATACCCATTTCAGCCAGCAATAAGAAGGGACAAGAAATGATTTTTCCAACTATACAACTCAAGAAAACAAAGCAAGGAACATCTTAGAGCAACTTACCAAGCTTGAATCTTAGTTGGAAGGTCAAAGTAGGTTGTTTTTCTCTTGATTTTCCTTCAAGCTCTCTCTTTTTCCCCCTCTTCTTGCTTTAGCCAAAACTCCATCTGATTATGGGGGAGGAAAAGCTCAATTAAGGCACCAAAATATCCCAACCACCATCATAAATGAGTTGCCAAATGTCACCCTCTTACTTAGTCATGAAACCTCTATCTTAATTAAGTAAATTATAATGTAATTAAATTCTAAAGTCAAGATCGTCTCCACTTCATGCTTGATGCTTGGAAAGCTTTAATTTTCATCTATTAGAGGCTTGACAAGTGGCAAGTTGTGGGCCAAGTGTCACACCTTCATTTTAAACTGCATTATACATCCTTTAGAACCATTTGGAATCATTACACGATGCTCAAAGTAGGTAAAAACCAAGATTGAAAATTTTGATTTCAGTTACTATTCATGTAACCCTTAAAAATCAAGTCAACTTTGAAAAATCATAACTAAATGTAGAAAAATCGGAACAGAGTGGTTCTAAGTCTCACGCGAAGCTTATGAAATGTTCTACATAGGAAAAATGTTCATAGGTATCAATTTCTCACAGATCAATGCTAGTTTCCACGCAATTATGTACTGTTCATTTGGTAAATTCTGAAATTTCTAGTATTTTTATCCAATTTCGAAAGGGCATAAATTTTTCTACAAAATTCCAAATTTAATGATCTACCACTCGATTTAGAGCTAAAAATATGTTCTATTAGTCTGCCAAATTTCAAATCCAGATTCGAACATTTGCTGTTTATTTTGTATGCACCAAGTTTGGTCCTTTTTAGTCAAAGGTTATCCCCTAATTACCTTTGTTTTGGCTCTTTCATAACCTTTTACCCATCCTTAATCATTTGGGGCTTAATACAAGCTTGAACATACATTCTACTATGCTTTCATATATTTAAACATAGACATACATGCTTGGCTCCCCTTAGGAGCTATTATCCAACAAACATTTCCGGAGTCATAATATTACATAACAAGTTTCAAAATTTACACTAGGCCACATTAATTGTTCATTAGGTCTCCGAGACAATTTCCTTGCCTTTTCCCTTGCTTGAACTCCCTCCTAGGTGGTGTTAAATATAAGAGTGAGATTTTAAAGAAATCCCAGTAGCATAGAATCACAATTATCATCATTCCTACAAACACTACGTGCAATGCTTTTGTGCATTTATCTTGTTCATATGTTCATGCTTTTATGCCGTGAAAAGTAAGTTATCATACACATATTCAATGGACATAATGCCAAGGCAACATACTTCAAACATTGCAATCAACATTTGCAATAAAGCTTAGTCACATCATGGCACACATTGCACACATACACATTAACACATCAATGTAAGCAAGAAAGCAATAAAATGAAATTCAATGCTACCTTTTGGTACTTGGTCCTTGATTTCCTTTAAGTTCAAGATGTTTTCTTGAGGATTTGGCAAGGTACCTATCAAACCAACACCAATGCCAATCATTCAACAATTATTCAAACACATTCCCTATTACTTAAACATTAAACCCTTTTTCTTAGGATTTTTTGGCCTAATTGTTTTCCTTTTGATTCAAGAAGCCTTCTTGGCCATTCCTACATGGTTTTTCATGTAGGATTCAAATATCAAATCAAATTATACAAAATCAAATCCCTTCCTTAAGTTCTGGTCAAAACAGAAACGAATTTTTCTAAGGAAAATGTCAAAATTTCCAACTTTGATTTCTAATGCTTCTAAATTCAATTCCTCCATATAACCCTACACAAAAACGCCCAAGGAGTTCAATGGAAGCATCAAAACCATCAAAATTCAATCATAAGTCCATATATTCAAGATGGCTGAACACTTCCTCTTAGGTTCATAAATTTTCATATTTGATTCCAATGAATTTGAACATACTTCCTTAGCATAATCCTACATACCATCACATTTTAAATCCATTGGAACCATTAAAACTTATTGAAACAATTCCTACCCTTGAGTTCTTGAGTTGGTTGAACTGAAAAGTCATAGTTTATAGGGTAATTTCTTCCTTAACCCGTTCAAAACCGCACCAAGCATCAACAACACAACTCATACTCAATTTGCTATCCTTTCCTAGCACTTCCAGCACAACAGAAATGAAACAACACTTCCCCCTCAAATTAAGTCACGGTTTGACCATGGAAAAAGCATCAAATTAAAGCCTAAACATACCTCAAGGAGTCTTGGATTAAAGCTTGATGATTAACCTTGGATTGGAAGTGATTTGAAGAGTGTTTGGAAGCCAAGAAGAAAATTATGCAAAACCTCCCCTCTATTGTCCCAATTCTGTCCGAATTTTGAGTGCCTTGTGGGGGTATTTATAGACCTCATTTGCTGCCCAAAAACCTGCCCTTGGGAAGCTATTTCTGCCCCAAAATAAGTGCAAAGGTCAGCCAAAATGAAGAACAAATCCTAGCCACACATGCTTTGACTCACTTTCTAAGAGAGTTGATCCAATGGTTGAAAATTTGCCCAGCACACAAGCTAGCTGTTCTGATCATGATGAGCACGAATTTGGGCCTTGTTGGATGTTAAATAAATGGTAAAGACTGGTTAGGAAGCAATGGAATTAGTTAGGGTAATTTAAAAATTCATTTGGTCACATAATACCCGATTTCTTGCCCTCTACTAGGAAAAATAGCTAGGGGATTCAAAAATTCCATTTATTTTCATGATAATTCCCTATTTATTCCAAGAGTGTGATCTGGAAGTTTTGGGAATTTTTCAAGACCTCTAGATATTTATTTCACATTTTCTTTGAAATCGTGTCCTTACCGATAGGAATTCAGAAATAAATTCCCCATAAAATATTTCCTATATTTCCAATGCTTGGAAACAATTTTATAAATTCATATATATTCCTGGGGAGTGTATCCATATTTTTCCTTGGATTTTTGGAGTCGTTAGGTAATTAAAATAATTATATCACTTTAATTCCCCTTTATTTTTTCCTATTTTCCCAAAAATAATTATTTTTTTGGGAATTTTCACCAAAATTTATTTTGGGCTATTCTCCCTCCCAAAACATCATGTGTGACTCAAAAGCCTCTAATTCCACTTTTTTCTATTTTTAAGTAATTTTTGGAAACTTTTTCCAAAATTACCATTTTGCCCTTAGGGACCCGATAAAGTCAATTTCGTTCCATTTTGGATTTTCATGCTTTACTCATACCTTATGCTTATCAATCATATCTCATTTCACACACTCCCATTACTAGGGTTCCAAATTTTGGGATGTTACACCAAGTAAAGTGCAAGACTCTAGTCTTCACTTTATCGGTGCACTGTTACTCCGGGTTTAACTTCTTTTCTATATTTACAGTGCTCTGGCCTCTGTAATTATTTTCTATCAGATCTATCAATTATTCTTCTCAGTTTTATCTTCCCAAATTTCCCTCTTCGTCTCAAATTTAATTTCCCAATAATTAAACAAAAAGGAAAACTAATTTCCTTCTCTTTAGTGATTTTTCCACTTTTCAAAGGAATTGGGAAAAATCTTGGATACTTAAGGGTCTTCTTTTAATTCCATAATCTCTTATATTTTCTTGGGATTTTATCCTTCTTAAAAATATTTATCTGGAATTTTCCAAATAAAAGGCCTTAAACTAGCTTAAATTGCCCTTAAATTCCTTTTTTATTTCTCTAAGGGCAATTTGGTCATAAAACCAATTTTATAATCCCATATAATTCTCAAAGGATATCATCCTTATGTTTTCTTAATTTTCTGAGGCTTGAAAATATTTTTCCATAATCATTCTTGACCAATTTTCCTTAATTAGTCAAACTTTTCATAATTGGCTTGGAAAATCATAATAATTATTTTCCACCAAAATTCTTTTATTTCTCCTTGTCATTTTTGACCCTTAATTATTTAGGAATATCCTTATTCCTAAATGCCATATTACTGGATGTGATAGGGTGGGGGCTTGACAGTAGGAGCTGGGGTGGGGGCAGTTGGATGGAGGCGTCGAGATGATGAAGGTTAGGAGGGGCCTGTCAGTGGGGCGACTTGAATGGAAGTGAAGGCTGAGATAACCAAAGGAGAAAATGCAAAGTAAGAAGCTGAGAGAAGGTTTTGATGGGAATTAAGGGGGTGGGAATTAGAAAAAAATATGGGTCTGTAAAAAAACAGGCCCATATTCGTTTAGCTAGCAAGACCAGACAAATATAGGCCTACATATTTGTGTGGTCCACACCAGACCAATATGGGTTTCATCTGGTATGGATCAGACGAATATGGGCCATTAATATTCTTCTGGTCACATGACCAAGCAAATATACAGGCCCATATGCGTTTATTATAGCCTACAAGATGAGTATTGGGCCCTATACTCGTCTGTTTAACTTAACTAGATGAATATATCACTCTTTTTTCATCTATTTTCAATTTCAGATAAAAATAGGGATGAAAATAGGCTTTTTTGTAGTAGTGCATTAGTCTGAGCTACATTAAGATCTCTGGGAGACTCTAGACCATAAGATTAAGTAAAGTCACCTCTACTCAGTTAGTCACCTAACTGATAATTCTCCAAAATTATTCCAAGAACCAATACCATTCTCTTAGGCCTTATGTCAATTCCCCAAGCCACCTATTTGTCTCTTTAGGTGCCTAAGCCAATCTGCTTTAGGAGTTCTCTTACTCCCCCAGCTACTCTTATTGTCTCTTAACTATTTTAGAACGGTACAAAGAGGACTTATGCAACTTCTCTTTCCTCTACTTCACTTTTCAGCATGAGCATACTCTAACATACATAATGCCTGACATTTCAATGCAAGGAGTGCAAGCTCTCACTAGTTACTATGTCCGTAGTGTGCCAATTAGACATCTTATCCTTATAAGAGGGAGCCTCTCTTTCTGTTCATAGCTGATTCTGGAAGTCATAGGTAGAGGACTTATGAGGTTCTTCTTCTTTATGCTTACTCTAGTACTCAACTAAGCTCAGAGACATTTAACCTTAGCTTTGTTCTTGGTTAGTTATGCTTCTATTAGGTGAAGTCAACTCTGCTTGCCTTGCCTTGGCTACTCCCCTTTTCTTGCTCAGATAGGGTATTTTGCTCCATCTAGAGCAGTGTCAAATCTAACTCGAAGGACCAATCTCCCAATTTCTATAGGAAGACTCCTGGCTAAGACCTTATCCCCTAAAAAAGGGTGCCTCTCAACCTAACCCCAAGTGATTGAGTTTCTCTTCACATTATCGGGAACATGCCAACCTCTTAAGCTAGTTTCCTGTACAACTATCTGTCTCGTTCTCTTCTTCTTTATCCTTAAGAAATTTCACTAGGGTTATCCATCTTGAGTTTACCATCTCCAAGTTCCTATTTATCTATTCTGGGACTTGAGATAGCCACTCTATCATGGTGCCCCAACCCTAACGAGGCTATAAGAGTTTGTCCAGCTTAAGTGGCCACTACACCTTGTTAGTGGTGCACAAACTCAACCTCTAATGTCTTGTTCAACTCCTTGTCATTAGTCTTCCCCTTGAGAGGGAATATGATAACTCTAAATAGTGGCTACCTCTCTCTTTCTAACCTTTACTAATCTTACTCCTTGCAACCTCTGAGAGTCATTGTGTCTCGTTAAGATACCACGTCGACTTCTGAGAGTTATTGTGTTTGTTCGTCGTGACCAAAATCCTTGTTTGCAGTGATGAAAGTTACCATCTCCTCTGGTAATCGCTTCTATATTCATTTATCGCCATCAATTCCCTTGGTTCATCATAACGAAACATACTTTCCTCTTAACCTCTACTAGTCTTACCTAGTTTCATTCATCGTAGCATTGCCTGCCTGGGCTTCTGTTATGAAATTCAACTTAACTTCCAGATTCATCTCTATTTCTCTTGGGGGTAGGATCAGGGTTATACCTTGTAGTCTAGTAAGATGTCATAGGATGACAACCAATTCAATCTAATTACAACATCAATTTCACAAAAGGCATATATATCAAATCTAAGGCAGTATAACAGTGCTCATAACAAAACATGCAGTTTAAGCACGTATGATTGAGCTCAAATTATTTATACTAATTGATGACTTTTTTCATATTTTTGTTACACTTTTTGGCTCATTTTAATGATATTTGTGCTTAATTGGGATTGAGAGTCTTTGTTCTGAGTTAGTGTTATTTGAGGGTAAAATTGTCATATTTATTCATTAATTGGATTTAATTAATTTCTGGGACAATCGATACCTTAGACCATTACTTTTTTATTTTAGGGCACTCAAGAAGAAGAACCAAGAGTGAAGATCAAGAAAGTACAGCACACAAGACAGATTGATGCCTCTGCCAAGCTTCGCGCGGCCAACTTTGTCTTTGTCGCGACGAACACACTACTTCAGCAGAAGTGCTCTCAGCCAAGGTTCACCGCGGTGAACATATACTTTCGCCGCGGCGAACCCCTTAAATCAGTAACCCAGACCTGAACCATTTTCTGGCACACAAGACAGATTGATGCCTCTGCCAGGCTTCGCGCGGCCAACTTTGTCTTTGTCGCGGCGAACACACCACTTTAGCAGAAGTGCTCTCGGCCAAGGTTCACCGCAGTGAACATATACTTTTGCCGCGGCGAACCCCTCGAATCAGTAACCCAAACCTGAATCATTTTCAAAAATTTTACCTACCCACTCTCATAAACCAACCCAGTACACCCCATTACCGATTTAGAAACCCTATTTTCATGTAAGTGACATCATTCATTCAAACAACAAGCCCCCATCTTCGTTCTCTCTCATCTTCCTCTCATCTAACCCTAGTTTCTTCCATTTTCACTGTAAAACCTCCACCATTGGAAGCTTAGATTCATTCTTAATTGAGATGCTTCAGATTTCTATGAGTGGCTAGGCGTTTTCCTTCCTCTTGGAGGTGTAGCAATGGCTGGAGTTCAATGAGCTAACAAGGGGAGTAGTTTAATCCTAGTTCATGCTATGAATTTACGATTTCTAGGTTTAGGATTTGTATTTTGTAGCTGAACTACTTGATTATAGTTGTAATCAGCTTGGATTTTCATATGTGTAGTGAATTGATTATTATAGAACTTTGAGCTTAAATATATGAAGTCTCATATATGTTAGTTGTAATCTTTTGATTCTCTTTACTCTTGCACGGTTGTGTTTTGATATTGAGATGATTTTGATTGCATTTGACCTATTGCATTAATCAATTTTTCTATACACACTAAGAGCACTTAACAGGATCTTGAGAAATGGAGTTCATTTATCAAGATTCTGGACTCAAAGAGTATTTTGAGGTTTATCAATTTGAAACTTAGTGATTTCTACTCCCATATCTATTGATTTTGAGCTATGACAACCTGAGCACACTTTCAAGAGGAACTTAATTATCATTTGGTTATTGTCTAACTGCATCCATCACCTATTCCTTAAAATCCAAAAAAAATATATACATATATTTTGTTTACCCTTAATTCAATTCACTCAATGATTTCAAAAAAAAAACAAAACCCCCTGTTTATATTCAATCTTGCATTGCATGACATTTAAGCTAATTTAGGTCCATTTCACTAAGGCTCCATTTAAGTGAGACGACTCGAGGTTACACCCTATAGTGCAATCCTTGGATAAAAGTTTTGATTTAACCTCCAAGGTCTAAAAAAGTAGTAGGTAAGAATCAATGTACCAGATGTAACTACCTTAGACTATGTTGGTGTAGACACATGTATGTCATAAGGCCTGTGTTCATAACCAAGCCAAGTCTTTTAACACAGGCATACAAGATAAAAGAATGACTAGCACCCGAATCAGACATTGCAATCACTGGGGTGTTGTTAATGAAGATCGTACCTTGGATTATTTCTGGAGACTTCCAGGCTTCTTCCCCTGTGAGGGCAAACACTCATCCTTGGGTGTGGGGTCTTGACTTCTCTGTATTCTACAGGTATTCCCTCAAGAAGCGTTTGTGCTTACCGTAGGTATAGCAGATATTCTATCCTGCCATACACGGTCTGTCACCATGACTCTTATCGCAGGTTGGGCATTCCTTACCCTTCAATGGCTTGCCTCCCTTCTTATTCTTTTAATTGTCCCATGGCCTTTTTTTTTTCTTGTTGGCATTAGAAGAGGTACCACCTTGATCTCACTTCTCTGACTTGGGAGTAGATTTAACCATTAAATGATGGTTCAAGCTGTTCTCTGTAATTCGACAGGCTTTAACTGTCTTGTTGAAGTACTCGAATTGCTTCGAAGCAATCATCTCCCTTAAGGACTGCTTTAGTCCTCTAACTATTTTCTCTGTTGTCCACCTCTCATCATCTCAGTAATATAGGTAACTAGAGTAATGAGAGAGACAGATAAACGTAGCCAAGTACTTGTTAATTGACTCGTTATCCTTTTGCTTCAGGGTCAGGAATTCCGCTTCGCTTTCATCCCTGACTGACCTTGGGAAGTACTTCTTATAGAACTGCTCCAGGAACACTTCCCATATCACTTTCATGTTCTGAGCATCAAGAATGAGTTCGGTGTCCTTCCACTAACAGTTGATGTCCTTTTCTAGCTTGTAGATCGCCATTTGGGCTTTCTACTCAGTCAGACAGTCCAAAACTTTGAAAATCTTTTCCAAGCAGTTAATCCAATCCTTTGCCACTTGGACGTCAAATACTCCATAGAAGGATGGCAGATTGTGCTTGCAAAAGCAAGTCATCCACTGTTAGATGCTGTCAGGGTTTACTGCTGGCATTACCGGTCTAAGTAGCTGTTCTGATGCTTGAGATATGGAAGTTCCTTCTTCTGGCTGCCTCTTATTGAGGTTAGCCACTGCTGTTGCTATCGCTGTAGCTGTTACGGCATCTCTTTTTGTTTTTGATGAGCTTACGTCACCCTCATATCTTTAATAGTCTTCTGTTGCTGCTCTAGGTGATCCAAAATTAATTGTAACGGATCGAGAAGGACCCTTGTGCCGTGTCCTAAGGGTCTCTCTGACGAAGCATTTCTTCAAGTTCTAACCATCATGCTAACTAAACGGATAGCATAACAATAGAACAAAAAGTAAACAACATGCTTGGATTTCACCTAAGGATATGTATACATCATACATCATACAGCATTCATATATCAATCAACAGCAACAAAGTTTAAACATGCATGCTGTTTTAGAAACATACATAACAACCAAGCACGCAGACTAACCTACTGTGGTTAGCTATAACAAAATGAGTCCTATGTAAGCGTAACGAGGATCCCAACTGACTAGAAAAAGTGAATCATAACAAAGCCTTTAAGGCACTGGATCCAATCCTTAATACCTAATCCCAGCATTTGATCTAGGTGACAAAACTCATGCACCCATAAGGGTGTATATGGAAGCATGTCCATCACCATATAAATCCAGTCTTCAGTATCTAGATGAGGGTAACCTAGCCCATGAGCCGATATAACACCCTCACCCCCTAGAGGTAATCTAGGTAGGAGATCGAGTCTTGTCGATCCTCATCTTTCTTGATATGACATCCCAAGAATTCCAACTTCTCTATTAGCTGATCCTAACTATAGATCTCAGGCTCCATTGGAATAGGGATAGGTACTACATGTGCTGGGGGTACTGGTGGTATAGTACTAGGACCAGCTATGTCACTTGGGTAAGAGCCTGGAAAGAAAAGCTGACTAGGCTCAGAAAAGTTAAACCCAAAAACATATGGTGGTTGTCACATCCAGTAATAGGATAATTAGGAATAAGGAATATTCCTAAATAATTAAGGACCAAACCTGATGAGGAAAAATAGAAGAATTTTTGGAAAATAATTATTATGATTTTCCAAGTCAATTATGAAAATTTCACTAATTAAGAAAAATTGGTCAAAAATAATTATGAAAAAAAATTTTCAAGCTTCAAAAAATTAAGAAAAACTAAGGATAATATTCTTTGAGAATTATATAAGATTATATAATTGGTTTTATGCCTAAATTACCCTCAGAAAAATTACAAAGGAATTGAAGGGTAATTTAGGCTAATTTAAGGGATTTTATTTGGAAAATTCTAAATAAATATTTTTACGGAGAATAAAATTCCAAGAAAATTTTTATGATACCCCAAGAAATTATAAGAGATTATGAAATTAAAAGAAGACCCTTAAATTTCCAAGATTTTCCTAATTTCTTTGAAAAGTGGAAAAATCACAAAAAAGGAAGGAATTTAATTATTGGGAATTTAATTTTGAGACAAAGAGGGCATTTTGGGAAGATAAAAATAAGGAGAATAAATTATGGATCTAATAGAAAATAATTATAGAGGGCAGAGTACTGTAATTATAGAAAAGAAATTAAACCCAGAGTCAAAGTGTACTAATAAAGTGAAGACTAGAGTCTTGCACTTCAAATGGCTCACATTTTACCATGTGTGAAGCCCCTAATGGAGAGGATTTGAATTTTCCAAGTGTCACACCTCAAATGGAGAGGTAATTAATTAGTTTGGATTTAGTTAATTAAAAAAGAGAAAGTAAGGGTAGAAGAGGTAATAACACTTGGATTTTCATTAATGATGGTAGTTGGGATATTTTGCTCATTAAGAGAGCTCTTCTCTCCCATTTTTCAGACCAATATTTTGGCCAAAGTGAGAGCAAGAGGGAAAAGAGAGAGTTTCAAGTAGAATCAAGAGAAAAGACACCAACTTTGATCATATAAGTAAGATTCAAGGTTAGTTTTTGGTTCTAAATTGTTCCTTGCCTTGTTTACTTGAGTTGTATGGTCAAAATTTCTGGTTCTCCCCTTTTTCTTGTGCTGGCCAAATTGATTATTATGTAAGGAAGGGAGTTTGGTTGTTAAAACTTGGTGGAACACTTCAAAGCATGTTTTTTCTAAGTGGTTTCAAGTGATTGTAGGTTATTTTTGAAGTGATTTCCTTGTTGCTTTTCCAGGGGGACCTTTTGCCCAAGGCAAGAACTAGGCCCTAGGATATGTTTTTCTTTGTTTTGATGCTTCCATTGTGTTCAAAATGGAAAATGGTAAAGGATAAACCTAAAGAACAAGTGTTGGAAGCATTAGAATCAAAGTTGTAAGTTTTGGATAATAAGTCCTATTAGTTCGGTCAGTTCAAAACTAGAAGAAGGAGTTTTATTTTCTTAAATCCAAGTAGATATTTAGAATCTACATGAAAAACCATGTAGGAATAAGTCAAGAGGGAATTTTTAGGGTTAAAGAACACAAACTCTAAAACTTCAAAAACAAAGAAGCAAGATTTAAAAGGGTTTAAGAATTTCTTGAGTTATATTGTTGATTTTTTTATGGAATGGTTGATGATCTTGCTGCCATTTTTGTGGTTTATCATGTTAGGGTTTAACATTTGTGAAGGGAAGGAAGAAAAACATAGAAAGTTCAAGTCTTTGGAGCAACATAGCAAAATTTAACCTAACTACTAACATTAATTTTGCATTGTTAATTATTGCATGATTAATTGCTATTATGTGGATGAGCTTTGCTAATTGTGATGTGGCTACTCTTTGCACTTTATTTCTTTGGCCTTTGCATGATTGAGATTTCCAAATTATGAGCATGCTAGTTCACCAATAGTAGCTAATGTGATTATGCATAATAATGATGCTTGTTGATGATATAGTTGGTTAATTTTGCTATTAGGATTTCATTAAAATCTCATTCCTTCCAAATAAAATCTAACCTTTTAGAAGCTGAATCCTCAAAGGGCAAGCTATAGATTGAAGGTTAATTATGGTGCCAAAGCATAAACATTTTGTTGGCTTTTGGTTATGTAATTATTCTGTTGTTCAGTGCTGTAACCCTGACTGCACCGCCATTTTGGAGTGATGTTTTGACTAGGTTTCTGAATGTTTTAAGTCACGAAATTTGGTATGAATGTATATCACGTCCTGAGCTTCATTTTGATATGTATCACATTAAAAATGGCCAACTACACAATTTATAATGATTTTTCAAAGTTAAGGTCCAAAATCTGGAAAAAGAATTTTTACCAAAAAGACAGTGGTGAATTCCACAAACACCTGATACTTTCTCAAATGGAATTGGTTTATAAGTTTATTTTTTTTCCTGACAGAGCATTTAAAGAGATTTTCACAAAATTTTGAACCACTCTATTTTGATTTTTCTAGATTAAATTATGATTTTTGAAGTTGCACCAGAAAACTGGATTTTTACCAAATGAACAGTGAAAATCCATAAATGAGCGTTTTCTATGAAAAATTGAGCCCAAGACCATCCAATATGGTCTAAAATGGTTTTGATTGAACCCTAAGTCAATCCGATAGTAAGGTGTAACATTTTTGGTATCAAAGCAGAGGTTCTGGCATAAGATAGAACGCTCTGCTTAAGTTTATTCGTTAGATATTAGGGTTGGTTGAGGAAGAACTAACAAGTTTTTACAGGAATAAAGATGGAAACTACAATGGAATGGGACCCTAGATCTAAGCCATCAGTTAATGATTAGGATATTAATATAGTCAATCTCACCCAAGAGGAGGATTTGGTGGAATGGACTATGGGAGACGTTAGCCTAGGCCATTCGTTAGTGAGCTCTAATGATTACGTCGAACAATATCCCGAGTTGCTAGGGATTTTTGCAGAACAGTTACTGTACCTTCCTGGACCCAGTGACTTGATAGATCCCATAACTGGCTTGTACCAAGAACTATCGGACCTTAGCCTTTGCATTCAGTCTATCAGTCTATCAATACTGGACCAGTTATACCCCTGAACCCTGTAACGCCTGAGGCACTTGCAGTACCGGTCGTACTTGCCCTAACTCTGCCTAGTCATGAGATCCGTAGTGTGGGTCAGTTGAGTGATAGATTGAGATTTGTAGGGCATCACATGAGGAAGAATGTGGATGCAGACCTGAGAGTGCACCTAAATTACCTCTAGGGCGTGAGAGAGCTGTACCGAGTCCATGGACCAGGCAACCCTTACCTAGAACCTTTTGATTGGCTAAGAGAGATGGTAGAGGTTCTACCTGACACCCTTTCCTAGACACATGAGATTGTCCGCCTGAACTACATACTTGGGGATGATATGGAGGAGTGGATCTGAAGCCTCAAGGGCTTTGTTATTGTTCATTTTCCTTAGATGACCAGGACCCTCCTATCACTAACATAGGATGTATTTTGGTACAGCCAACCATAGCAGGTTGACTAACATTGCTTGGTGTATTTATGTTTTAAACTGCATTGCTAATGACTGATGCTCAAACATTGAATGATGTATGCATATTTTGTTAAATGAAATCTAAGTATGATATTTACTTCTTGTTCCTTTGTTATGCTATTCGATTAGTTAAACACGATGGTTATAACTTGAAAAAATCTTTTGCCAGAAAGACCCTTAGCTCAAGGCCCGAGGGTTCCTCCCGATCCACTATAGTTAATTCTAGATCATCTTGAGCAACAGCAAAAGAGCATTGAGGGTATGAGGGTGGCACAAGCTTGCCAGGAACAAGAGAGGGACGCCGCAATAGTTGCAGTGATAATGGCTAACCTCGATAGGAGGTAGTAAGAGGAAGAAACCTCCACAGTATAAGTATCAGAACAATTGCCTAGACCAGCAATACCAGCAGTTGACCCCGACAGCATCCAGTAGTGGATTACTCACTTTTGCAAGCACAACTCGCCATCATTCGATGGAACATTTGATGTCCAAGTAGCAAAAGATTGGATTAACCACCTAGAGAAGATCTTTAAGGTATTAGACTGCCCAACGAAGCAGAAGGCTCAGATGGCAATTTATAAGTTGGAGGTGGAAAAATACTGAACTTCTTCTGGATGCTCGAAACATGAGGGTGACTTCGGAAGTATTACTAGAGCAGTTTTATGAAAAGTACTTCCTAAGATCAATCAAGGATGAGAGGGAAGCAGAATTTCTAACACTAAAGCAGAGAGATGACAAACTATTTAATGAGTACCTGGCTAAGTTCATCTGTCTCTCTCACTACTCAAGCTATCTCTATTACCGGGACGATGAGAGGTGGATGACAGAGAAGATAGTTCAAGGACTGAAGCAATCCTTGAGGGAGATGATTGCTCCCAGATAATTTGAACAATTCAACAAGGTACTTTAGGCCTGCCGAATCATAGAAAGCAGCCTGAACCATCATCTACTGGTCAAGACCACTCCTAGGGTGGAGAAGGGAGGTCAAGGTGGTACCTCTTCTAATGTGACTAAGAAGAGAAAGTGACCATAGGACAACTGCAAGAACAAGAAAGGTGACAAGCCACTAAAGGGCAAGGAATATGCAAAGTGCGACAAGAATCACGGTGATAGACCATGTGTGGCCAGGTAAAATATTTGCTACACATGTGGCAAACCTGGATATTTCTCTAGAGAATGCCTGTAGAACATTGAAAAGGCATGATCATGCACCCAAGGCTGACTATTTGCTTTTACGGGGAAAAAGCCCGAAAATCTCCAGAGATGATCTAAGTACGATCATGATTAACAATTCCCCAGTGATTGAAATGTTTGATTCAGGTGCTAGTCATTCTTTAATCTCGCATGCTTGTGTTAAAAGACTTGGCTTGATTATGAATACGTTGCCATATGATATACATATGTCCACACCAACACATAATAGGGTAATTACATCTGATGTGTGCTTAAACTGTATAGTTTGTTATGAGCACTATTGTACTACCATAGACTTAATATGTATTCCCTTCTATGAAATTGATGTGGTAATTAGACTGAATTGGTTGTCATCCCATAATATCCTGATAGACTGTAAGAACAAAACTCTGATTTTACCTCCGAGAGAATTAGAGTTGAATTTGAAAGTTAGATTGAATTTCATAACGGAAGCCCAAGCAAGTAGATACATATAGAAAGGTTGCCAAGAATTCCTCATTTTCTTCTCGATGCGAGTAAAGGCTGAGGAAGGGATAGGAGAAATCCCAGTTGTTAAGGAGTTTTCCGGAAGTATTCCCAACAGAGGTCACAGGACTACTTCCAGACAAAGAAGTAGAATTCATGATTGATATAGTACTTGGAGTAGGACCAATTTCTAAGGCCCCTTATCGAATGGCCTCGAATGAAATAACAGAACTAAAGAAGTAGATAGGGAAATTACTTGAAAAAGGTTTTATCAGACTGAGTGTTTTGCCATGGGGTGCTCCAGTGTTATTCATAAAAAAAAAAGGATGGTAGTCTAAGATCATGCATAGACTATAGGGAGTTGAATAAAGTCACAGTTAAGAACAAGTACCTGCTCCCTAGGATAGATTATCTGTTAGACCAGCTAGTTGGTCCCAATGTGTTCTCTAAGATTGATTTAAGATCTGGCTACCATCAAGTCAAGATTAAGCCTGATGATGTCCCTAAGACTATGTTTAGAACTTATTGTAGGCACTATAAGTTCTTAGTGATGTCGTATGGATTGACCAATGCACTTACGATATTTATGGACTACATGAATAGGATCTTTCACCCTTACTTAGATCAGTTCGTGGTTGTGTTCATTGATGACATCTGGGTGTACTCTAAGTCTTCTAAAGAGCATGAGACGCACTTGAGAATTATCATAAATACCCTGAAAGAGAAGCAGCTTGTGGCCAAACTTAGTAAGTTTGAGTTTTGGCTATAGGAAATCTGATTTCTTAGCCATGTGATTTCCTGAGAGGGAGTGGCTATCGACCCCAGTAAGATTGAGGCAGTACTCAAGTAGGAGGGACCTAAGATGGTGACTGAGATCAGAAGTTTCCTTAGACTAGTGGGATATTACAAAAGATTCATTAAGGACTTCTCTCTGATTGCTCTTCCACTAACCAAGTTAACTAGGAAGAACTAGTTGTTCTTGTGGGACGAGAAAAGTGAGGCTAGATTTCAGGAGCTGAAGAGGAAGCTCACTTCTACTCCCGTGCTTGTACTCCTTGATCCTTCCCAACCCTATGTGGTTTATACAGATACTAGCAAGCAAGGACTGGGATGTGTGCTCATACAGCAAGGGTGGGTAGTAGCCTATGCCTCACGCTAGTTGAAATCTCATGAGGAGAATTATCCAGACCATAACTTGGAATTAGTAGCGATAGTTTATGTGTTAAAGATATGGAGACAACACCTGTACGAAGCAACAATAGAATTGTTTTGTGACCACAAGAGCCTCAAGTATCTCTATGATTAGAAAGAGTTGAATATAAGGCAGCGAAGATGGATGGATTTGCTTAAGGATTATGATTTTCATATTAAGTACCATCTTGGTAAAGCGAACGTGGTTACGGATGCCTTAAGTAAGAAGGCAGTGCAGGTAGCATTACTAATGATCAAGGAGTAGAAGTTGGTAGAGGATTTCAGAGATTGGGGTCATTTATATCAGATGTAGCTAGTAGAGGAAAGTAGAGGTAGAACATAGTTTACAGCTATGCTCGAGGATCAAATCAGGGAAGTGCAGTCACAAGATTGGCTAGTAGAAATTTTCAAGGGAAAGTTGTCTAGAGCCGAGACTAAGAACTTTGAAATTTCTAAAGAGGGGATATTAAAATTTAAAGGATTCTCGCTATAAATGTCAAAGATTCTCTAGAAAAGTTAGCTAAACTTTATATCAAAGAGATTGTTAGGCTGTATGGTGTCCCAAGCAATATCATTTTGAACTAAGACCCAAGATTTACTTTTAAGTTTTGGTGGTCCCTATAGAAAGAAATGGACACTACTCTTAGATTCAGCACAGCCTACTATCCCCAGACATATGGGCAGACATAACAAATGATTCAAATATTGGAGGATATGCTATGTGCTTGCATATTGGATTTCGATGGTAATTGGGATACGTACTTACCATTAGCCAAATTCGCCTATAATAATAATTTTCATTCAAGTATTCAAATGGCACTATATAAAGCACTCTATGAGAGGAAATGTATATCTCCTTATGTTGGACAGAGCTTAGTGAAAGAAGCATCTTTGGTCCGGATATAGTGGATCAGACTTCCCAACAGATTAAAGCTATCTAGCAAAAACTTCTAACAGCTCAAAGTAGACAGAAGAGTTATGCGGATACGAGAAAGAGGCCGTTAGAGTTTGAAGTTGGTGATCGTGTTTTCCTTAAAGTGTTGCCAACAATGGGAGTCAGTCGATCTCTGAAGACTAAAAAGCTAAGTCTGAAGTATGTTAGACTGTTTCAGATTTTGTCCAAGGCTGGATCAACAACGTACAAGTTGGTCCTTCCCCCAAATTTGAGTCAAATTGATGATGTCTTCCATGCCTCCCAACTGATGAAGTACCATCTAGACCCGACACATGTCATAAGCTATGATGACATTGTACTCCAAGATAATCTGTCTTTTGAGGTTAGACCAGAGCAAATTATTGTTCAAAAGGTCAAGCAGCTAAGGAACAAGCAAATTCTACCAGTCAAAGTAGTCTGGAAAGGTCTTTCCTCTCAAGAAGCAACATAGGAAATGGAGACTAATATGAAGGAAAAGTACCCTGAACTTTTCCATTAAGGTATGCTTTCAATCTTGAGGACAAAATTTATTTAGGGAGAGAAATGTCACATGTAACATCCCAAAATTTGAAACCATAGTAATGGGAATGTAAGGAATGAGACATGATTGGTAAGCATAAGGTGTGAATAAAATATGGAAACCCAAAATGGGCTGAAATCGACTTTATCATGTCCTTAGGGGTAAAATGGTAATTTAAAATTACCCTAACCAATTCCATTGCTTCCTAATCAGTTTTTACCAATCACTTAGCATCCAACAAGGCCTAAATTCATGCCCATCATGACCAGAATAGCTGGCTTATGTGCCCATCAACAGCTGCCCATCAACTCTCTTGAAATTTGAGTCAAAGCATGTGTGGCTAGGATTGCCCCTAATTTTAGGGCAGAAATAGCTGCCCAAGGGCAGGTTTTTAGGCAGCAAATGAGGTCTATAAATACCCCTATAATTCACTCAAAATTCAGATAAAAATTGACAAAAGAGGGGAGGTTCTGCACAATTATTTTCTTGACTTCCAAACACCCTTCAAACCACTTCCAATCCAAGTCTAATCATCAAGCTTTAATCCAGGACTCCTTAAAGTAAGTTTAGGCTTTAATTTGACGCAATTTTAATGGCCAAATCGTGACTAAAATTGAGGGGGAAGTACTGTTCCATTTCTGTTTTGCTGGAACTTCTGGGAGAGGATAGTCATTTGAGTTATGAGCTTGTGTTGTTGTGTTTGGTGTTGTTTTGGAATGGATTATGGAAAGGAAACCTCTTAGGGTGCAAAAACATTGTTTTGGCCAAACCAAGAACTCAAGGATGGAATTTAATGCCATGTGTTTTAATGGTTCTAATGGATTTGAAATGTGATTTTGTGTAGGCTTGTGCCATGAAAGTATGTTTTAATTCATTGGAATCAAATGTGGAAATTTAGGAACCTAAGGGGGAGATGTTCGGCCATTTTGAATTTATGGACTCAGGATTGAATTTTGATGGTTTTGATGCTTCCATTGAATTCCTTGGGCGTTTTTGTGTAGGGATAAGTAGAGGAATTGAATTTGGAAGCATTAAAAGTCAAAGTTGGAAATTTTAACATATTTCCTTGTACAATTCTTTTCTATTTTGACCAGAACTTTAGGAAGGAATTAAATTTTGTAAAATTTGATTTGATATTTGAATTCTACATGAAAAATCATGTAGGAATGGCCAAGGAGGCTTCTTGAATGAAAGGGAAAACAATTAGGCCAAAAATCCAAAGAAAAATGGTTTAATGTTTAAGTAATGTGGAATGTGTTTGAATCATTGTTGAATGATTGGCATTGGTGTTGGTTTGATAGGTAACTTGCCAAATCCTCAAGAAAACATCTTGAACGTAAAGGAAATCAAGGACCAAGTACCAAAAGCTAGCATTAAATTACATTTTGATTGGTTTCATGCTTACATTGATGTGTTAATGTGTATGTGTGCAATGTGTGCCATGATGAGACTAAGCTTACTTTCCATGGCATAAAAGCATGAACACATAAGCAAGATAAATGCATAAAAGCATTGCACGTAGTGTTTACATGAATGCATGATAATTGTGATTTTGTGCTACTAGGATTTCTTTAAAATCTCACTTTTATGTTTAACACCACCTAGGAGGGAGTTCAAGCAAGGGCAAAGGCAAAGAAATTGTCCCGGAGGCCTAATGAACAATTAATGTGCCCTAATGTAAATTTTGGATCTTGTTATGTAATATTATGACTTTGGAAATGTTTGTTGGATAATAGCTCCTAATGGGAGCCAAGCATGTATGCCTATGTTTAAACATGTGAAAGTATAGTAGAATGTATGTTCAAGCATGTGTTAAGTTCCAAATGATTAAGGATGGGTAAAAGGTTAAGAAAGAACCAAAACAAGTATAGTTAGGGGATGAACTTTCCCTAGAAATGACCAAACTTGGTACATATGAAATAAATAGTAAGCGTTTGAATCTGAATTTGAAATTTGGCAAACTTATAGTTCATATTTTTAGCTTTAAAGCAAGTGGTAGATCATTAAATTTGGAATTTTGTGGAAAGAGTTATGCCCTTCTAAAGTTGGGCAAAGATACTGGAAATTCCAGAATTTACCAAATGAACAATGCATAATTGCATGGAAACTGGTATTGATCTGTGAGAAATTGATACCTATGAATATTTTTTGTATGTAGAACTTTTCATAAGCTTCACGTGAGTCTTGGAACCACTCTATTTTGATTTTTTTACATTTAGTTATGATTTTTCAAAGTTGAACCGATTTTTAGGGGTTACATGAATAGTAACCAAAATCAAAATTTTAAATCTTGGTTTTTACCTACTTTTAGCATTGTGTAACAATTCCAAATGGTTCCACATGACGTATAATAGGGTTTAAAATGAAGGTGTGACATTTTTGGTATCAGAGCAAAGGTCCTGGACTGCATGTTATATGTACTGTTCGGTATGGTAATGCATTAGGATAATGCATATTTGATTATGTGTGATGTGTTACGTCGTGAAAGGTGTGCATTGAACTAACCTTGATGCAGGATATGGCTTGTTGTGAGCATGATTCTCCTGGGGATACAGTTGATCAGAGAGGGCTAGGAGAACCGTACTTGGACTAGTACCACCCACATGTTCCTGACCTCGATGACCTGACTCCACCACTCGGATATTATCAGCCTCTCTGGGAGGTAGAGGATATAGTTCCCGAGGTAGACTCTAATGGTAGCAAAAGGTTAAAGGATGGTGATGCCGGGAGTGCTGTGGGGCCTAAACCCAATCCGGACGAAGCGGGCCCTAGTGGGATGAAGTCACAGCCTCTCAGACCAGTGCACCATGGTCAGATCTTGGAGAAGGACCTGCCTTTGAAAAAGAGGCAAGGGTTAGTCATAAAGGAGCTGCACACCTATCAGACTATTTTTTGGGAAGCTCTGTGAGCTGGAGAGGCAGATTGACATCTCCCAGAACCAGTATGGCTATATTTATATAGAATATTTTTACTACGTACACTTGTTACATAGTGATAATGCAACCAGGACGAGGGAGAGATAGATGAGGAGACGTGGGGACAGGCCTTAGTTGACACTCACTACAACAAAATGTGTTATTTACCTCCCTCGTTTATGTTTGTTTTGCAAAACAGAAGAGACTTCATGTCTGTTTTAAACAAAACAGACGTGAATTCACGTCCGTTGACCCAAAACAGACGTGAATTAACATTCGTTGGCCCAAAACAGACGTGAGTTCACGTCTGTTTATAAGAAACAGACGTGAGTTCACGTCTGTTTCTAAGTAAACAGACGTGAGTTCACGTCTATTTCTAAGTAAACAAACGTGAAGGGGCTTCATTTTTAAAAAAAATTTACCCGCAGCGCAGCTCGCATCAGTAGTTATCTATCAGATTTGCATATGTACCGCGCGCAATCGAAGAACTCCAGGTCGCAGCTATCTCGCACCCAACTTTCAGTTTTGATCGGTCTCTCCCTCTCATTTTCCTCTTGTCCGTGAAGTAGCCGTGAGCTATTTCAACTTGTTTTGGTCTCTCCCCCTGGTTTCAGCTCTTCAAGGCTGTAGCCGGACTCCCTCCATTGCGTCGCGCATTCTGCAGTAGCCGTGTTGTAGCAGCTCGCCGTTGAAGCCGTGAAGCTCACACGCACAGCAACTCACCGTCGTCGTCCTCTCTGTACGCCGTTGATTCGAAGGCACGCCAGAACGGTGAAGGTAAGTTCATTCAACCGTTGCATTTTAGTGTGTTGTATGGTGGGTTTGAGTAGGTTGAGGAGTTTTGAATTGGTTTCTGAGGTTGCTGTTTAAATTTTTGCTGAAGAATTGTGTTTAGATAGTGAAAGAGAGCCTTTTCTTGTCGTTCGCTTAGAGGTTCTCGCTCAAAATTTATCCAAGCTATGCAGTATTGCAAACTCGGGTCGTTCTCTTTTGGGAGCCTAAATTAGATGTCTAAGTTAGATTAATGCTATGCAGAGTAATGAAAAAGGGGTTTTTGGTGTTTTTATCCATTAATGAAATGCTAAAACTAAATGCAATTAATTCAAATCTAAGTGACTATGTTTTTGGATTTTTCTAGATAGTAGTAATGAAGTGAAATTAATGATATGTAATCTCTTGAATATAGCTTTGAAGCAATCATAGTTCAAAATAAGTATGGGAGTAGAAATCACCAAGTTTTCTAAATGAAACACCTTAAAGAACTCTTTAAGTCTAGGATCTTAATCAATGGTACCCATTTCATAAGATCCTATTAAGCTCACTTAGTGTGTGTATTAAGATTAATTAATGCACTTGGTTAAATGCAAGCCCAGATTAACTCAAAAATCACACATTACCATGCAAGACAGAGAGTATCAAAAGAGTTGCATAAAAACATACATGTAACCACATGTATTGAAGCTCAAATTCAACACTAATAATCCAATACACAAGACAATCATCCAGAATTGATTACAACCATAATCAAAATAGTTCAGCCCAAATTTACAAATCCTAAGACCTAGAAATTCATAAACAAAGAACTAGAACTTATAGATGAAGCTAACTCCCCTTTGAAGCTTTGTGAACTCATGCTTCTTCTACCATATTCAAGAGTTGAGAAGCTTAGCTAGTCATAACTCTTGAATCAACTCCAACCAGATATTGTTCTTCAGCCATGGTAGCAGCAGATGGGAGAAATGGAAATGGGATTAGGGTTTCTGAGGTGGAAATGAGAGAAGAGGATGAAAGATACGTAGGTGGTGGCTGAATGATGGTCATCCCCTGTCATCATACCCAAAATAGGGTTTCTAACCCGAAACTTACGTGCATGGGTCGGTTTATGGGGATGGGTAGGTCAAAATTTCCCGAAATGGTCGGGTCTGAGAATTGCTGCTTCGAGAGGTTCGCCGCGGCGAAGAATATGTTCACCGCGGTGAAACATGGCAGAGACCTGTCTTCACGGAAGGGTTTTCGCCGCGGCGAAGTGAGATGTTGGCCGCGGCGAACTTAGGCAGAGGATCTTCTCTTGCTTCTTTTGCCTTGGTTTCTTCAATTCTGGCCCCAAATCTTTAGTGTCCTACAATAAAAAGTAACAAATTGAAGTATCAATTGTCCTAGAAGTTAATTGAATCCAATTAACAACCAATTATGACAATTTAATCCTCAAAATGACACTAACTTAAAGTAAGAACCATAAATCTCAGTTAAGCACAATTTTCATTAAAAAGGACCAGAAAGTATGACAAAATCATGGATAATGATATGAAAAGAAACTAATATTTTGAGCTCAATCAAATTCCCCCACACTTAGACCTTTGTACTCCTGAACAAAGCGCGAGAATAATTCAAAGTGACACTAGAACAAAGAGAAATACTACCATGCTTAAAGATGAAAGTAGAAGATTAGTAAGAAATTCTCACGGAGTTGACATCAGTAAACAAGGACATGCTAAGAAAATGAGCACAAAGGAAAATTAACTTAAAAGATTGATTAAGAAAGATCCATCTCACGGATAAGTGTTTCACTCTTAACTCACTTGTCTTTAGGGTTATTTCACTCCAAGTCTACTCAATCCAATTTCTACCATAGGCTTGTAATAATTCTACCTCTCCACCATGGGAAACAACTTTGCAAATCAAGAGGACTTTTAAGGGTCAAAATTTTGAATGGAGGTCAGTCGGAATGAATGAAATGAGAATGAACATGAAAATGAAAATGAGTATGAACATACAAATTATTAAGACAAAATTAGTCTAAATAAAAACTGGAAGAGAAGTTACTTATTTTTAATATTTATATCTCTCTTTTTTTTTCTTTTTTTTTTTTCGGCTAAGCAACTTCTCTCTTTTCTCTCTCTTTCTTCTTCTTCTTCTTTTTTTTTTTTTTTTTTTATGTTGCATGCATGTACTCAAGATGAAGGCTCAAAAGGGTTTGCAAAGGTAAATATGATTGGGTTTGTGTTTGGGAAATGTGGGTATGAAATCGAATGCCTCTATCATTTTTACAAAAATTGATTCGCTAAGCTTCGATTAAGAATGAAAACAAGTTCTAGAGAAATATGAAATAAGCAGGTTCACTCAATTCAATAACTTAAGGTCCAAAAATCCTTCCAACAAGGCTTAAATCTCAATTAGTCAATCTCAAAAGTTAACAACCACATAGTCATAATTTCAAAGCACGTCATCATTTACTATCTGTCAAAAACATGAGAATAACTAGCTAAGTTCATCCCTCATTTAAAAGCATGGAAAATTTTCTAAAAGCACTAGTACAATTTGAACTTTTCTACTAATTTTTAAAAAAAATGTGCAGGAGTATGAAGATTCTAAGCTGGAAAAATTTTTTGAAGACCAGCTGAGATTGCAAGGAATTTATTAAATTTTTTTTTTTTTTTTTTTAGGGTTCGCCGCGGCGAAACAAGGGGGTAGCCGCGGCGAAACATGCCCGAATGGCTTATTAGTCGTGAAAGAGGAGGCTTCGCCGCGGCGAAACAAGAAGTTGGCCGCGGCGAAACATGGCAGAAAGCGAAAATTCCTGTGCAATTTCAACTCTTCAGCAACTAAACTCAAAATATTCACAATTAAACCAATCTATCAGTTCAAAAACACCTCAAAATCATCTAAATGTATGGATGCACGAGAAGCATTTGCTAAAATCCACAATATAGACCTCCCCCACACTTAAACACAACATTGTCCTCAATTTGTGAACAAGGGACAGCAAATAATGCAAGGAGGATCAGAAGTGAAAATAGAACAAAGATTAAAGCAAACTAATCAGAAATCATCCAAGTGAACAAGCGTAAAAACCAATGAGGCACCATAAAGTGTAAGAAACAATCCAGCCTCAAAACAACACATGAAACAAAAGAGCAAACGAAAACAACAGAAAACCACAAAAAACAGAAACTAAGACTGAAGCTCAGGGTCAGTTGCTCCAGATCCTGACGGTCCTGCACCCGACGTGCCTGCTCCGTCCATACCCATATGGTGCTGTGGCTCCTCCTCCTCAGCCGGTAAAGCGAAGTTCAAACGATCCGCAAGCAAAGCATCAAAACGGCGGCGGTAGCGACGTTCTCGCTCATAGAGGGCATCACGATCCTTCTGCCGCTTTATCTCTCGAATGAGTGTAACGCGAATCTGATGAACTTCCTCAGATAGCTCGTCAATATCATCGGCAAGCGTGTCTAAGGTGACGGGCTGGGGGGGTTCGGGAACATCAGGGCCTTCCTCGGCTGGATCAGTGGCGGCCTGGCCTGCACTAACATCGTATACGGGGTGGACAGGTGGGTGGGGTGCAATGGTGGGCAGTTTAAGGCGCTCAAACCGGAATAGAGGGGCAGGCTCAAAGTAGCTGTCATCATCAAATGTAGGAACTCCGCACTTGCGGAAAAGGTCAGAAACAAGATGGGGAAAGACAATGCTATTGGTGATTTTTTTGGTATTGACGGAAGAATGGAGGGCGGATTGAATGATTTCAGCTACATCAAAGGATTTGCCGGTCATGAGGAGAAAAACAATAAGAGCTTGGTGTTTGGGGAGGTTCTGGAGGTGGGAAGTAGGTAGGATGTTATTGCAGACTAAGTGTAGCCATGGCTTTGCCTCAGGCCGAAAATCAGAACGTTTTAAGTACAGTTCAGCAGTGCGGGGACGATGCCAAGTGGCACCATCCCGGCATAGGGTCTGGACAATCTCATCATAAGGATAATTATCGCGATAATGAGAGTACTGAGAATTACGGACTACAGGAAGCCGGTAGTGGTCTCTTATATTATAAATAGTGAAAGTGTAGTTCACCTGCTTGCCCCGGAAGGGAATGGATAGCATGCCATTAAGGCGGGCGTAGGTATAGAAGTGGCGGACAAAGACATCATTACCATTGGCTCGTGGGCGAGCCAATTCAAGCATTTGGGAATCTTGGAGTCTTTGGACAAAGGGATGGTCGGATGGTTCAAGGGGAAAGGCTCTCTCCCTAAGGAGGGGGCGCTTGTCCACTACCCTATAGATGGAATCATAGGTTATGGGTCCCTCAGAGTCAGACTCAGACTCAGACACGGGTAAAGGTTCAGGGTTTGGGTTTTTGGTGCGAGGCATATCCTGAAGCAACAAACAGAAAGAACACCAATCACAACAAAAAGACCTACAACCTAAACAACACAGAAATGAACGAAATTAAAACCTAACAGTGGCAAATGGTTAGTTAATGATTCATAGGTTTTCAGAGGACTAAAAATTTTCAAAATTAAGCAAATACAGTAATTAAAAAGACAATGCACTATGAATCATTAGGTAACCTACAGGCCACGCAACTACACTAACCACAAACTAATCCAATAGCAAAAACCATAACAAATAACCTAATAAACCACTAAACTAAACTAAACTAAAGAAAAGAACAAGGGAGGAGAAAGAACATACCAAGAAAGGGAAGAAGGAACACGGAAGGCTGCCAAAGCGAAATACACACAAACGAAACAGGGGAGGCCGAAGAGCACACACACGAAATGCCAGACGAAATAGAGAAGGCGGCGAACAAGACAGAGCGCACACACGAACACACGAGCTAAGCGGCGCTGAAGCTGAAGACGCCGAACGGGAGAGAAGCAGGAGCTGCGCGAAGAGGAGGGAGAAGGCGGCACTGAAATAAACCACACACACACGCGAGGCGCGGAGAAGCTGAACACGGAACAAGACGCGGCGGAAGGAAAAGAATGAGAGCAGGGCACGCCGGCGGTTTTGAAGAAGAAGACGAGCAGGGGGAAGGGAGAGGAATATGAGGGTGCCGACGGTTTGAGAGAGTGGGGGGGCGACGGTTTTGAAATTAGAGGGGAATGAATAGGGGTTTAATTGAATGGGGATGGGAAAAGACGAAAAAGGGTTCAGGTGAAGGGGGCTGGGCGACTCAGGAAGGGGGCAGAAAGGAAAAACACGCGGAAAATCAGCAAAAACGAAACGCCAGAACGCAGAACCGGCACGTTCGCCGCGGCGAACTGTGCCCGAGAAGAAACACAACGGAAGAAAGACGTTTCGCCGCGGCCAAACATAAGTTCGCCGCGGCGAAACAGTCCCGAGAGGAAACACACAGAGACGGACGATTTTCGCCGCGGCGAAACACCACAGAACGCACAGAGTAAAAAAAAAACAAAACACTTAAACCCAGATAAACACAACAACCAACAACAGACAAGGCTGGATATTTCAAAAACTTTAGAAAATGCCTCAAAAGAGATAAAGAGGTGTTCAACAAATCCATGAATAGGCAGTATACCACAGATAAAATTCCTCAATCAAATTGAATCATATAATTCACTTAAAAACACCAATTCATCAGGCATGAAACAAGATAGGAGAGAGATCAAAAACTATCAGGGGAGTCTTATTGAAATTAGCTATAACTACTCTACTTTTCTACTGAAGGGAGTTTCTCCCCCACACTCATTCAACATACAACACATGCAACATAACAAGATTAACAATTAAGCAAAAGCATGTAAATGAGTGAAGGAAAGAAACTACCAGGGAGCTAAGGGGGTTTCTGGTTCTCATGGTAGAGCTTCAACTGATGGCCATTAACTTTAAGGTTTGCTCCAGTTTTCTCATCGAGAAGCTCCACCATTCCAAAATTATGCACCTTTGTGACTGTGTAAGGCCCATCCCAGCGGGTGTTGAACTTTCCTTGCTTAAATTTGAATCTGGCCTTAAACATCAGCACTTTGTCTCCCACCTTGAAGTTCTTCCGTAGGAGACCCTTATCATGCACCAATTTTGTCTTCTCCTTGTAAAGTCTAGCGCTCTCATAAGCCTCCAATCTCAGTTCCTCAAGTTCTTGCAGCTGCAACTTCCTCTCCACCCCAGAAGATTGCAAATCCATGTTGCATTGTTTGACTGCCCAATATGCCTTATGCTCCAACTCTACTGGTAGATGGCATGCTTTGCCAAAACTAAACGATAAGGAGACATTCCAATTGGCGACTTATAGGCAGTTCTGTAGGCCCACAATGCTTCCTCTAATCTTAGGCTCCAATCTTTCTTGGATGGTTTGACTATCTTCTCCAGCACTTGTTTCACTTCTCGATTGGACACTTCAGCTTGGCCATTGGTTTGGGGGTGATATGCAGTGGAGACTTTGTGGGTGACACCAAATTTAGAAAACAAGTTATCTACCACTTTATTACAAAAATGGGTACCTCTATCACTAACCACAGCCCTTGGAATCCCAAACCTACAGAAAATGTTGGACTTAAGAAACTTAGAAACCGCTTGGGCATCATCTTTTCTAGTGGTACAGCCTCTATCCATTTGGAAACATAATCAACAGCCAGAAGAATGTATATAAAACCAAAGGACGAAGGAAAGGGACCCATGAAATCAATCCCCCAAACATCAAAAATTTCGCAAAACAGTAAAGGTTGTTGAGGCATTTCATGTCTTTTACCTAACCCCCCAAAACGTTGACATTTGTCACAGGACCGACAAAAATCATAAGAATCTTTAAAAAGGGTTGGCCAGTAAAAACCAGAATCTAGAATTTTCCTAGATGTTCTCCTTGCACTGAAATGACCACCACAAACCATTGAATGGCAAGCTGTAATGACAGACTCAAACTCTTCACTAGGCACACACTTTCTAAACTTGGTCACTACATATCCGCCATAAGTGAGGGGCATCCCAGATGTAGTGCCTCGATTCGCTTTGAAGTTTTTGTGCCTGAAATTTAGACATGAAAGGGGGGTGAGTCCGGTTATAAGATAATTAACAATATGCGCATACCAAGGCTCTTTAACAGCTAGAGCACATAATACTGAATCAGGAAAGGAATCACAGGTGAGTTCAGAAGAGTCTACTCCCCGTGTATCATCAGGTAGCCTACTTAAGTGATCGGCTACATGGTTCTCAGCCCCGGCTCTATCCTTGATTTCAATGTCAAATTCCTGAAGAAGTAATGTCCACCTAATCAATCGTGGCTTCGATTGTGGTTTCTTAAGAAGATAGCGAACAGCTGCATGATCAGTAAAAACAGTCACATGAGAATTTAACAAGTAAGGTCTAAACTTCTCTAAAGCGAAAACAACTGCAAATAGCTCTTTTTCTGTTGTGGTATAGTTGACTTGAGCTGCATCCAGTGTTTTCGAAGCATAGGCAATGACTCTTGAGAGTTTCTCCTCCCTCTGGCCTAACATAGCTCCTACAGCAAAATTAGAAGCGTCACATGAAATTTCAAAGGGCATGGTCCAGTTGGGTGCAACAAGAATAGGAGGAGAAATGAGTTTAGATTTCAAATCACCAAAGGCAACTTTACAAGAATCATCGAAATCAAATTTCACATCTTTTGTAAAAGCTTTGAGAGAGGTAAAGCAATCTTGCTGAAATCTTTTATAAACCGCCTATAGAATCCCGCATGACCCAAAAATGATCTAATATCTTTAACACAGGCAGGATAAGGCAAAGAAGATATAACCTCAATCTTAGCTTTATCAACTTCAATTCCCTTTTTAGAAATCAAATGTCCTAGAACTATCCCCTCATTGACCATAAAATGGCACTTTTCAAAGTTCAAAATCAAATTCTTTTCAATGCATCTTTTCAAAACCTTTTCAAGACTAGCAAGACAATCATCAAAAGAACCACCATAAACAGTAAAATCATCCATAAAGACTTCCATACATTCCTCTAAAAATTCACAAAATATAGCCATCATACAACGTTGGAAAGTCCCTGGAGCATTACATAACCCAAAAGGCATCCTACGATAGGCGAAGGTACCAAAAGGGCATGTAAAAGTGGTTTTATCTTGGTCCTCCGGTGCAATAGGTACTTGAAAGTACCCAGAGAAACCATCTAGAAAACAGTAATGAGATTTGCCTGCAAGTCTCTCAAGCATCTGGTCTATGAAAGGAAGAGGGAAATGATCTTTCCGTGTGGCATCATTGAGTTTTCTATAATCTATGCACACACGCCAGGAATTCTGCACTCTTGTAGGAATAAGCTCATCCCTATCATTTCTAATAACAGTAACCCCACTCTTTTTTGGCACTACATGTATTGGACTAACCCACTCACTATCAGATATGGGATAGATGATCCCAGCACTTAGAAGTTTGGTAATTTCCTTTTTAACCACATCAAGAATCAGGGGGTTTAGTCTTCTCTGGGGTTGTCTCACTGATTTTGAACCTTCACTAAGCAAGATTCTATGTGTGCAAATGGCTGGACTAATTCCAGGAATGTCCGCTAAAGTCCACCCAATAGCCCTCTTATGCTCTCTCAAAACAGTAAGGAGTCTTTCTTCCTCAACCTTAGATAGGGAGTTAGCTATAATGACCGGTAATCGCTCATCAGACTCTAGAAAAGCATATTTCACAGTAGGGGGCAGGGGTTTCAACTCAAGAGTAGGTGGTTGCACAATAGATGGAATCAAATTATGAAGTTCAAGAGAGAAAAGATTACTCCCCTTTCCTTCAATCAGAGAAAATTCCTCAACCTTGCAGATAGCTTCCTCTCCAAGCGTTGAACCAACTTGTAGTTGATCTACAGCAACTGCCTTAGAGGGAATCTCTTCCATGACTTCGTCCTCCATATCTGAAATAGCAACAGAAAACCTTTCCCCAAGGGAATTATCGCTGACAATAGAGGGATCAAAGTCTAAATTGGGGTCAAGGGAGGAAATAGAGAATGCATGTGGGAGGGAGAGCATACAATTAAACACAGTGCAATCAAGGCATGTATCTTTATCACCACATGAGCAAGAAGAAGGTGTAGAGTAAAGGGATGAAAAAGAAGAAATAGTGTCATCCTCATCATCAGAAATAACTGAATAAAGTTCAGAACTAGAGGAATCATCTAGCAATTCAAACTCAGAACAGCCATCATCAACAGCAACATCAATCATATTTACACCCAAGAGAGAATAGTCTTCATAAGGATGCCTCATTGCTTCATACATGTTAAAACAAACCTTATGATCTCCTACTTCCATAGTGATGGTACCTTCTTTCATGCTAATCATAGTGTTAGCAGTCCTCAAGAAGGGTCTACCAAGAATCAGTGTGGTGTCATGGACAAACTCAGAGGACATATCAAGTACATAAAAATCAGCAGGAAAGACCAAATCCTTAACTTGAACCAAAATATCCTCTATGATGCCTTCCGGATACCTAATACTTCTATCAGCCAACTGGAGTACTACAGTGGTAGACTTAAGCGTCTTGACTCCTAGTGAAGTGTATACAGACTTAGGCATCACATTAATAGCTGCTCCTAGATCTAGTAAGGCTCCCCTTATAGAAACTTTTCCTATTGTGCAAGGGATGGTGAAGGATCCAGGGTCCTGGCATTTCACAGGGATTTGAGGCTTAAACAGGGCAGACACATTGGAGCTCACTTGGACTCTTTCATTTGGTCTAAACTTTCTCTTATGGGTACATAGGTCTTTAAGGTATTTAGCATAAGCAGGCACTCTCTTAACAAGATCAAGCAAAGGAATATTAACTTCCACTCTACTGAACAAATCAATAACATCTTTTTCAAATTTAGTTTCAGTCTTTCTTTTGCTTATCAAGTATGAATTAGGAAAAGGAAGGTCTTTGAGATTTACCTCTTTATCATTCAGCTTACCCTCTCCATGCTTAGATGACCCATCATGCTCCTTTGATGCTGCTTCCTCATAATTACTCTCAGATTTTGCTCCTTTGCTACTTAGAAGAGTTGACTTCTTTTCATCTAGCAATTCTCTCTCTTTTGCACTCTCAGAATTCTTAACTCTTGAATGTTTAGGAAGAGGCTTATCACACTCAATCTCCTCATCAACTGATTCCTCTTCCTCTTCACTGAATCTTACTTGCTTCCCACTTCGTAGCGTGATTGCATTCAAACCCTTTGGGTTTATGACGGTATTGGAAGGAATGGTGCCACTGCTTCTAGCTTGTTGCTCACTCATGTTATTGGATAACTGAGTTACATAGGAGTTCATGTTCTCAGATTTAGTCTCCCATTGCTCCATTCTCTTTTCCAAAGCACTAAATCTAGCATCATTCTTGGATGAATCTTGTTGAATTAGTGAAGCTAAGGAGTTGAACTGAGTAGCATTGGCAGCCCTTTCTTCCTTCATTAAAGCCATCATATTTGTAGAAGTTGATTCGTTTCATCCTTAGGTGGGACCGCAAGGGCTTGAGACTGGTTTTGGAACTGGTTTGAAGATGGACCAGCTCCTCCACTCTTCTGAAATCTATTTGGAGGTCTACTATCATCATTCCTCCAGCCCAATCGAGGGTTTGATTTCCATCCCTCATTGTAAGTGTTGGAGTAGGGGTCCCATTTTTGATTTGGGCGGCCTTGGAAGACTGCAGACACTTCCTCATAACGGCCCGGACAAACGCTAGATATATGCATGACTGATCCACATGTGTCACAACTAGGCGCTGTAATGTCCATAGGAGTGGATGGGCGATGCACACTCATATTCTTCAATTCAGCAGTAATCAAAGACAATTGAGATGTCACTTGGCTTCCCAAAGAATCTACCTTTGATTCCAAAGCGTCCATTCTTCTGTTGTGCACCGAAGCAGCTCCCATCTCATGTACTCCTTTGTATCTCTCACCCCATGTTGTTGATGATTCAGGGCCATCTTCTTTATCAAATCCCAAGCTCTGCAGCAGCAGTAGAGTCTATTAAAGATCCTCCCGATGCAGCATCCAACATACCCTTCTCTTGGTTCTTCAACCCATCATAGAAGTACTGCACCAGTTGCTCATCCGGAATTTGATGATGTGGGCATCTTGAAAGTAGGTCCTGAAATCTATTCCAGTAATCATAGAGGGATTCATCGTAGTCTTGCTTGGCAGAATAAATCTCCTTCCTCATTGATGAAGTCCGAGAAGCCGGAAAGTATTTCTCCAAAAATGCCTTCCTTAAGTTCCCCCAGCTATGGTATGCATCAGCTACATGTCTTGGAAGGCTCATGTACCACTCCCTAGCCTTGCCTTCCAAGGATAGATGAAAAACCTTCCATAGCACTTGGTCCAACGATGCTCCCACAGGCTTCATACTCTGACAAATCATGGAAAGAGATTGCAAATGGAGGTATGGGTCTTCTCCTGTCAAGCCATGAAATTTAGGAAGAGAGTTAATCAATAAACCCTTAATCTCAAAATTAACTTCAAAATTTGGACATGCAGCAGTAAATGGGTCAAAGTTAACATCAGATGTGGTGGCTTCCCTAATTGTTCTTCTTCTAGGGTTCCCATTATTTTCTCCCACTCTCTCTTGCTCACCATTTCCTCCATTGCCTCCATTCCTTACTTGGTTGGCATTGGGGTTAGGATGAGGTTGGTTTTGTGGTAAATCAGCCATTATCTCTTGGTCAGTAGGTTCACTCTCACTACTGGATAGGCTAGATTCCACTGAAATATTCTCTTGCTCGATCACCAACTCACTTGTCCCTCCGACTCTTTTCTCTCTTCTTATCTCTGTGAGTCTTCTCTCAATCTCAGGGTTATAGGGCACAAGCTTGGTTTTTCGTGGCATGCAAAATAAGTATCACAAGAGAAAAAGTAACAAAATTGACTTGCAGCACACAAAGTCAAATAAAAGTATGCAATGTGATGGATGCAAGTGTAAGGTGTGAGTATGAAAGTATATGGATGAGTATTAGTATGTATGGATGAGTATGAGTATGTATGGGGTGGGGTATGAGTAAGTATGCACAGATAAAGAAGCTGAATGCAAGTGTTAAAAACTTTCAGAGAAGTTGGCCGCGGCGAAATCAGGGGTTGGCCGCGGCGAAAGATGGCGGCAGAGAAGACCAGATGTCTGATTGCGGGAGTTGGCCGCGGCGAAAACAGGGGTTGGCCGCGGCGAAAGTATCCCGAGAGAAATTCCTTCGGTTTTTCAAAGAGTTGGCCGCGGCGAAATAACAGGTTGGCCGCGGCGAAAGTATCCCGAGGGAATTTCTTCAGTAATTCGAAAAGTTGGCCGCGGCGAAAGGTAATGTTGGCCGCGGCGAAAGTGGGCAGTATGCTTATCAGACACTGGACTTCACTGATGCAACGTGAGAAATGCTGAAAATCAAGAAAATCAGTATATTTGTTTGTATTTCCAAAAATTTTGATGCTATGCAAGATGAAAACCTATACTATGAACAAATATGCAACTAAACTACTCTAAATGCTACCCATAAAGATCAAAAACCTCAAAAGTCAATCAAATAGCACAAGCTAACCTAGAGAACCAATTTCTTGGCTCCCCGGCAACGGCGCCACTTGAAAGAGAGCCTTTTCTTGTCGTTCGCTTAGAGGTTCTCGCTCAAAATTATCCAAGCTATGCAGTAGTGCAAACTCGGGTCGTTCTCTTTTGGGAGCCTAAATTAGATGTCTAAGTTAGATTAATGCTATGCAGAGTAATGAAAAGGGGGTTTTTGGTGTTTTTATCCATTAATGAAATGCTAAAACTAAATGCAATTAATTCAAATCTAAGTGACTATGTTTTTGGATTTTTCTAGATAGTAGTAGTAATGAAGTGAAATTAATGATATGTAATCTCTTGAATATAGCTTTGAAGCAATCATAGTTCAAAATAAGTATGGGAGTAGAAATCACCAAGTTTTCTAAATGAAACACCTTAAAGAACTCTTTAAGTCTAGGATCTTAATCAATGGTACCCATTTCATAAGATCCTATTAAGCTCACTTAGTGTGTGTATTAAGATTAATTAATGCACTTGGTTAAATGCAAGCCCAGATTAACTCAACAATCACACATTACCATGCAAGACAGAGAGTATCAAAAGAGTTGCATAAAACATACATGTAACCACATGTATTGAAGCTCAAATTCAACACTAATAATCCAATACACAAGACAATCATCCAGAATTGATTACAACCATAATCAAAATAGTTCAGCCCAAATTTACAAATCCTAAGACCTAGAAATTCATAAACAAAGAACTAGAACTTATAGATGAAGCTAACTCCCCTTTGAAGCTTTGTGAACTCATGCTTCTTCTACCATATTCAAGAGTTGAGAAGCTTAGCTAGTCATAACTCTTGAATCAACTCCAACCAGATATTGTTCTTCAGCCATGGTAGCAGCAGATGGAAGAAATGGAAATGGGATTAGGGTTTCTGAGGTGGAAATGAGAGAAGAGGATGAAAGATACGTAGGTGGTGGCTGAATGATGGTCATCCCCTGTCATCATACCCAAAATAGGGTTTCTAACCCGAAACTTACGTGCATGGGTCGGTTTATGGGGATGGGTAGGTCAAAATTTCCGAAATGGTCGGGTCTGAAATTGCTGCTTCGAGAGGTTCGCCGCGGCGAAGAATAGTTCGCCGCGGCGAAACATGGCAGAGACCTGTCTTCAGAAGGGTTTTCGCCGCGGCGAAGTGAGATGTTGGCGCGGCGAACTTAGGCAGAGGATCTTCTCTTGCTTCTTTTGCCTTGGTTTCTTCAATTCTGGCCCCAAATCTTTAGTGTCCTACAATAAAAGTAACAAATTGAAGTATCAATTGTCCTAGAAGTTAATTGAATCCAATTAACAACCAATTATGACAATTTAATCCTCAAAATGACACTAACTTAAAGTAAGAACCATAAATCTAGTTAAGCACAATTTTCATTAAAAAGGACCAGAAAGTATGACAAAATCATGGATAATGATATGAAAAGAAACTAATATTTTGAGCTCAA